>NW_018164790.1:288004-319992 GCF_001263595.1 Phalaenopsis equestris | reverse complement strand
ATATTGCACACAAGTCATGTATTTACATTTCCCACTCTTAAAATATCAATGCCACTTAAATTTTAAATATCATATAATAAATACTATTATTATTATTATTTTCTTAAAAAATATATATATATATATATATATATATTAAAATTTAGTTGTGAGACATATTAATATATAAGAATTGTATAAGTATTTAAATTAGAATTGATCTCAAATAAAAGAATTGTGTCAAATACGATTCGAGATCCTGCTGATCCCCGGCCTGATCGTTTGCTCCCCCTTTCGCTTGTGGGCTCCAATGCCAGTTGCGTTGAGTGCGACGCTCACGTCATCGACCGTTGCTGTCCCTTGCAATCAAAATTTTATGCGGACTCATTTAGTCAGACTTTATGCGGTCGAACAGGACATCCTCCTTAGATGCCGAGTCATATCATTATCCTGGTAATCTTAGAATTTGCTTTTGTTAATTTATGCTCGTCTTTTTGGAGGGCTTGATCATCTGTTTAGAACTTGATGAATCTCTATATCCACGATCTGGACTTCAGAAATCGTCAATACCATGAAAATATTGCTTTCGTGTCGCTTCAAAGTTAATTTGATTGTTGCTTTAGAATTTTAGTCATTGAAACCTAGAGATGGTTTCGGAGTCAGATTTTTAGGATTATTGGAGTGATCTTTTCAATTGAAGCGATAAGCATGCTTTGGATTAAAGTGATTTGGGCGCTGCATTGAGTAAATGTTCTTCTGTTCTCTTTTATGCGGTGGGGGCCATGTCTTCTCCAAATACACTTTCTTCTGGTATATTTGGTAAAGAAACGAATATGGATAACAGCCAACTTTGTTAATTTTTGGAGTTTAGTCATATGGATAACAGCCAACTCTGTTAATATATGATAAAGAAAGCCATAGTAGTTGATTCTTGCCAGGAATGATAGAAGATCTTCTTTTTTCCTTCTATTTGGGTGTATATTTCAAGATTATAATCAAGCTGACCTTTTTTTCAAAAAGTGTAAATATAGCCAGAGAAAATATTAAATTTGAGTTGAAAGTCAAGTTGTATACTGAATAGGGCTGAGTTAATTGAATTTTGGTTGGCAAATTTTTTTGAAGTTGTTCTATTGGAACTAGATAGCGGTATTAAGAAAACGCCGATGTATGCTTACACGGTGCTATAATCCTATGCCATTATGGTTTATCATATAGCATTGAGATTGTCTTTTCCAATTAGTATAATCAAATGACAATCAGGGATAAGGAGAATTGACTAATCATTAACTGCTAGCCCTTGAATAGCCATTCCTAAGTGAACATTATAACTTAATATTTTTTATTTCTAAGTAATAGATTTGTATGCTGCAAATTGTCTACTTAGTACCAATTAATGTGACAAATATTTAGGTGAAGTGTATCTTTTTAGAAATTGCAATTTTTGTGCAATGCCATGGAAAGCAAAGTTAAGATGAATTGCTTAATATGGGTTGAACTTGAATAGATTACTGAATCTTTTATTTTTACCTTTAATTTAGTAGAATTTGTATTGTTTGTGCAGATCACTGTAAGGATGAAAGTTGTGTCACCTCTTGAATGATTGACTACATTTGAATTGAATATTTTGTGAAGATTAGGATGTCTGTCATGTGGAAGCTTAGGCTTTGGGGACTCTATTTATAGGAGTCAGACAAGTTGTAGAGTATTAAATAACACGTGCGATAAAATCACAATGCATAGATTTGGTTATTATTAAGCTTGCCATATTCTAATTTTGTAGAATGCAACTTGTATTTTTTCAATGCATAACGAATGCAAGATGTTATAGGGCCTGGCATGGTGGACAGAGATAGGGTCCGGGTAGGGAACAATTCGGCTGGAAGCCGGGTTTGAACTCTTTTCTGTCTTTTTCCCTTTATAGAAGTCAAAGAATAAAGTATATTGAATAACTATACCTATTAGTAGTTAGTAGGAGTGTGTAGTTATGTCGAATATTGAGTAAGAGCACCGGATTGGAGTATTCAAGTCCGAACTCTTTAGTATGAACGGACTGAACGTGGATAGAGAGTCTGACTATGAGTTGTTTAACTCCTATATTAGCAATGTAATAATTTTACATTGAACTCATTTCTAACTTGTCGTTGTTCTATAGATTTCATAAACTTGTTGGATTTTGAAATAATCGTTTTGTTAGGCCCTAATAAGGCTAGATGCATCAATTCCTTAGACCTCGTTCCATGAATGCTGCCTAACCTGAACAACTATAATTTATCTTTGGATCCTAAAGACAGCCTTAGAGAATCTTTGACTTCAAACCTCACATGTGCATAGAAGACCATAGCATTCTAGCTATCGAACGTTGTCCTTTTTAATGTAGACAATTTTTTACCTGCTAGCAAATTATTTTGTTTCCTTATTTTGAGCAGCTTTCTCATAAATATATTAGCTGCTTATTTTACGCTGATTTTATGCCATAGAGAACTTACATCAAATATTAAAATCAGGAGCCATCTAAAAATTTTATACGATAAATGAATTTAGCTCTTTTTTTTTATATATATTCTTATATCTAAATTACTTAAATTATGATGATGATAAACATTGAATAATAATAAAATACAAAAATAATAATAAACTTACTAAGATGCAAAAAAGGTTGGTGTCTTTTTGTTTAAATATTATAACTATATTTTTGAGATGAAAGTTAAAATAATACTAAACTTAAACATGTTCTTATCAAGTGTGCTCTTAATGTTATATTGCAAATGTTAAAATGGAGAACCCTTTCAAGGTGGAATCTCACATGACTTTATTTTAACTTATAAAAGTCATGGTCTAAAGTTGTGTTGCTTGATGGTTGCTTGTAGCATACCTCAGTGTGGAACACTTGAAAAGCGCTATGAGGTTTATGTCTTAGTGAAAAGTAGAGGCACCATGTTAATTTTTTGATGTGCGCAATTAGGCTCACCTTGAGTTGTATATATAGTGGTATAGATCTCTATTTTATAGTTTGCGTAAAAGTTTTGGAAAATGATTAAGATCTCATGATTTTTAATGTTTTTTCATCCTGTGGTAATTGATTCGTGGAGGGTGTAAATATAGTTTTACCATTCTAATTACTAAAGGAAGATCTCAATGTTGGCTTTTTTTTAATTGATGAAGTAGCAAGAACAACAAAAAATTTAAATAAAGAAAAAAAAAGCTAGGATAAAACTCTATACAATAAACATTATAATAGACCAAGATATATATTTTATATTCTAGTTTCGATTTGAGCCGGATGGTTACGTGGTTTTTGGTTCGACCCAAAAAGTCCACCTGGTCAGACTTGAAAATAAGATCAAAGACGGGCGAAGGTGACCGAGGATCGGACAGCCGTGACAAAGGCTAGCTTGGGTGAAAGCGAGGCGGAGTTGGTGAGTGTGTCAGAGTGAATTTCTGTAATTCAGGAGGAAAACGACGTTGTATCAGAATAATTAGCCACAATGAAGACTACTGAGGTGTTTTCTGACGGTCAGGCAAGACATCTCTGGCTTGCATAAAGCTGGCAATGGACCAGTTTGTGTAGTTGGGTAGGTAGACCTGAAGTACTCTGACTTAGAAGAATTCTCCAAACTCTTCTCTGCCCCGTCAGCAACAACATGAATAAGAGTTGAAACCGAGCGGGAGCACGTAGCAGATGGTGGTTCGTCCGATGCGTGTTCCGACCATAAGGATTCCTGTACTTAGGAAATTTATTTTGTTATTTTTTTTCTTGCAAGAGAAAGCTTGTATATGAATTTTTTGTAAATAATTTGTAATTAATTGATTATATGAAATAAAATACAGCCTTCGGCCGATTTTTTTTACTACTATCTCGTTTTTAGCTTTTCTACATTTTACCATTTATTGCTTGTGGTGTGTACGCGACAATCGATTGCTCATCGTTAGGAGAGACTTTTTTTATCTGTTTCGATGTGCTTGTCGCTTGGCTCAAGTCTTATACTATCCTCGTCTTGCTTGCTCAGTCAGATCACCGCCTCGAAAGGGATAATCACTGAGAATTGCTTCCAGGGTGATTTACTCGGTAATCTTCGCAGAGCTTATCATTGCTGGGCAAGGAATCACCTAAAGAGTTTTACCAAATCTGAGTTTAGAGATGTAGGTTCTTAATGCTTGGGCGTTGAGGGTGGATCTTTGATGTCAAGTGTCAATCAGATATCTTGCTTCGTTGTCGATCATTTTAGGAGTTTTCTACCGATCGGACAGCTTGTGTTATTGTCGGTTTGTGTGGGATATCAATGTACGACTCACCTCTTACACTTTTCGAGTCTTGACCGCTTTGTCGAGTCTCCGCCTCGAGCGGAGTACCTCTATGCTAAGCTTATTAAGTGGATCTTGTCACTGCTTTCATGGAGGGTAACCATCGAGACTCGCTTCTGGGTGATTGTTCGATACCCTTCACAGAGCTTGTCACTATTAGGCAGGGAACCACCTCCAAAACCTTATCAAGCTCAAGTTTGGAGAGGTTTATAATGCCCCAGCATTACAAGATATCTCTTTGTCCGTTCTGCCAATCGAATGCTTGGCATTGCTATTGTCTTTATTACTCGGGTTCAAGCTCTCTGAGTGTTGGCTAGACATAAGAGCGCATAAACTTCTTGTGTTCCCCGAGTGTTATCTAAACCTTGGATTATGCACTAGTCAACTGAGTTGCTTTTAATATTTCTTTTAAGTGTAAAAATTTACTAGTTATAAATGAAAACTACTTTATTATTTTTCAGGAGTTAGTACAAAAATTGTGTAAGAAAAAAACGTTTTTAGCTCATCTCTGCTCCACATCCAAGTGAGAATCTTCCCAGTGCATGTCTTGAGTTTGTAGGCTTTAGGGGTGAATCTTTGGCCGATGATGAATAGGACGATCCAAGTCTGATCTAGTTTGCCAACCAAATGTCTCCGAGCAGCAGGATCAACCTTTTTTAGCACAGTGCCCTCAGGGGCAAACGTCTTTTCTCGGAGTTGCTTATTGTAGTTCTTGGTCGTGCATCTCTAGACTTCTTGTCGAACGACTTAGTTGATATGTTTCTCTTCTGCCAAGTCGAGCGCGAGCATTACCCCTTCACTATTCGCCTCCTGCCAATCAGTTATATTATCTTCGTCGAATGTTGTGGCCTCCATCAGCCTCTGGCTATGGTTGTTATATTCAACCGACAACATTGCTTCTATTTCATTCGATAACATGAAGGGAGTTTTTGGTCGCCGTCAAAGGCATTGTTCAGACTGCTTAGAGGACTAATGGGAGATTATCAACCCACTTCCCTTTTGCTTCTTCCACTTTCTTCCTTATCAGGTTTAAGATGATCTTCTGATTTTGGTTGAAGTCTTTTACACCTTGGTTGGCAAACTGCATCTCATTGTCTGAGATGATAACCAACAACAAATCGTACCGACAGATAAGGTCCGTCCAAATGAAGTCTGGATGACTTTCGCAGTTATCCGGGAGAGTGTCTTTGCTTGGATCCACTTTGAGAAGTAATCGAGGGCAACTATGAGGAATTTGCATTAGACTTTCAATTGTGGAAACTGCTCAAAGATATCGAGCCATTAGACGGTGAAAGACCAAGGGTTGATCAACTATAACTTATGGGTCAATTGGTGTTGCAATGGTGCATACTTATGGCACTGTTCACATCTCTTAGATAATTCTTCCGCATCCTCAGAATTGTTAGCCAAAAGTATCATTGCCGTTGAACTTTGTGCTCTAGTGTTTTTTCTCCAAAGTGACTCACACATTCCTCAGAGTGTATATCTCGGAGGAAGTTTTTTGTCTCATTCTTCCCTATACACCTCAAATAAAGAGAGGTGGCATACTTTCAAAAAAACTTCCCCTCTATCAGCAGGTATTGAGCCATCTTACATTTAAATCTTCTGTGGTCTATAATTCCTTCAGTAATCTTTCCAGTCACCGGGAAGTGGGTATGGGATCCATCCAATTTTTTGCTCTTTTAATTTCCAACTCTATTGCTTCTGTTTCTTCAATTGTCAATCGGAATAGTCTTTGTGGTGTTCGCTCTCCCAAGTGAATTGACTTTAATAGGAGATCAGCTACTTGATTGTCTTTTATGGCGATGTGCTCGATTTTAAATTTTGCAAACTTCTAGATCTCCATTTTATCTTTGCTGAGTTATTTGGCCATCATCTCATCTCTAGTTTGAAACTCTTTGTTCGCCTGATTTACCACCAGCTTAGAGTTTGACTTCACATGGAGATAGCGGGCTCCCATTTCATAGGCTAGATGCAGGTCGGTACTTAGGGCTTCATATTCAACCTGATTGTTTGTGACTTCAAATTCTATGTCGGTTGAATGGTAGAGGTGCTCTTCAGTCGGACTACTAAGATCAAGTCTGATCCCTGCCCCCGTTTAGTTGGAGGCTCCATCAATGTATAAGACTTAGGTTTTGTTGTTGGTCGTGAATGCTTCATTTGACTCACATAACTCAGAAAAATCCATTAAAAAGTATGCTACTGCTTTTGCCTTGATTGTCGTTTTGGAGAAATCGGAGATGTCAAACTCACTAAGCTCTACCACACATTTGAGGAGTTGATCAGAATGCTTGGCCGAGTAAGAATATATTTAACTAGGTGCTCGTTGATAACTTGGATCAGATGTCTCTGGAAGTAAGGCCGGAGTCTGCAATCGAAAACAATCAAAACAAAAGTTAGTTTTTTCATAATCGGATATCTGATCTTGACGTCTCTAAGGACCCGGTTGGTGTAGTAAACTGGACTTGCTTTCCCAACTTCTCTTGAACTAGCGCTGAGCTGAAGCCTTAATTCTAACTCCCAGGTACAGAGAGAGTTCTTCGTTCAGCTTTGGGCTTTGGAGTAGTGATGGCGACACTAAGGAATCTTTCAACTTCACAAATGAATGTTACACTTGACCGCTCATTCAAAGTTCTTCGTCTTCCTAAGAATTTTAAAGAATGTTGCGCATTTATTGCCCGACTTTGAAATGAACCAGCTTAGACTCGTTATCCAACTGGTCAACCTTTACACTTCTTTGGTATTTTGGGGTGATGGCATGTTGAGTAATGCCTATATTTTCTCTTGATTGGCTTTTATTCCATTTGAGGTTTAAGAGGTAGCCGAGAAACTTGCCTATGGATTTTTCATAAATAATTTTTTTGGATTTAATCTGATATTATATCTTCGGAGGGTCTCAAACATTTATTTTAAAACTTTTGTATTGTTCGGTCGATTGGCTTTTAACCATCACATTATCCATTATACTTCAATATTTTTTCTTTTTTTACTTAAGAAAATTACTTTCATAAGACTTTGGTTGGTAGCCCCAGCTTTTTTAACCTCGAAGAACATTACATTATACAATATATACCCTCACTAGTTATAAAGGTTATCTTCATTGCATTAGTTCAGTACATCTTCATCTGGTGGTAGCCTAAGAAAGCGTTTAAGAAGCTTATCGCAGCGTGACTTACCATTGAGTGCACGAATGCGTCGATCCTTAGTAGTGGGTAACTGTCCTTCGAGTAGTCAGTGTTCATGTTGATGAAGTCGATGCACGTCCTTCACTTGAAGTTTTCTTTCTGTACCATTAAGGCATTAGTGACCCACATCGAGTATTGTACCTCTCGGATGTAGCTGCCTTTCTTTAGGTTCTCCACCTCCTCTTGAATTGGTCTAGTCAAAGTCATAGCCGATGACCTTATTTTCTACTTCATCGGTCGGGCGGTTGAGTTCACGTTCAGTCGGTGACACGAGATGTTGAGCGATATCTCCGACATCTCTACTATCGACCAAACAAAGACATCCTAATGCTCCCGGAGGGTTTTGATCAGCAAATCTTTAATCTTGCATCAAAATTCTCACTAATCAGAATAGATTTATCAGGTTCTCTGTCAGCCGTAGAGATTTCAAGAATGGTCTCACAGGTCTTGAGAACCCCTTTGCATCAGTGTTGTAGATCGAGCGGCTCTTGTTCTACAATTCTAATCGCTTGGAGATAGCAGACCCGAGACTGATCCAAATTCCCCTGAACGGTGATGATCCGTCCATCGCCCAAAAACTTCACCACCGCGTAGTATGTCAAGACCACAACTTTGTACTGGTTCAACAAGGGTCGGTCGAAGATGACGTTACAAGTCAGTTACGAATCTACTACCCAGAAGTCCTCCATGTAGGTGAATTGTTTCTCACCTTCTTTTCAAATGATTGATATATAGTGTAATTACTTCAGGGCCTCCTTTTGCGAGGGATACTATAGAGTGGGCCAGTCAGTGCCAGCAGCTGGTTGGTTGGGAGGTTCATTTTATCAAGCATTAATATGAACAAGATGTTCACGAAGCTGCCAGTGTCAACCAAAATATTACCTATCTGGTAGTTGTCTATCATTACTGTCACGAGGATGACGTCGTTATAAGAATTCTCCCTTTGGGGTAAGTTTACATCCGTAAAAGTGATAGGTGGATGGGTGACGCGTTTTGGAGCGAAGGAAGTTACACACAATTTTCCTGATTGGAGCCTCTTCTGACTGGCTTGCCAGGACAATTCTCCACCTCTGACAATAGTTGGAGCAATTCCAACTATTTGGATGGCATTTGCTTGAATTGGCTCATCCAAGATTCCTTTTACCGGAGCCTTCACCTATCTTCGAGTCGCTGCTCCTGGTGCCACAAATTCTTGAGCTTTCTAGCTCTTATCAACTCCTTGACCAGGCTCTAGAGTTGTCTACATTACTTCGTGTCCATTTTCCCTATGGTAGGCACAATACTTTTGTGTCATGGAGAAAAGCTCTGGCTCTCATCGGTGGTGCATACTTAAAGTATGCCTTATTTGGAATGACCCCTCTAGCTCCGCCATCGAGACTCCTCAACAAAGTGGCCTTTGGTGCTTCATGACCATTGGACGGTCGCTCATGGTAACGAGCCAGATGTTGGCCAGGATACCTTCACTTGACTTCCTCGGTTGTGGTTCCTATCGCCCTCAAACCCCCACAACAGCCCCCCCCCCACGCTGTCCCGGGGCTGCCAATTTCTTCATATTGTCATCGAGCGAAAGGATGCGTGCATTCCCTTAATCTCCACCTTTCATCCCTAGGGCCCTCTTTTGTAGATGACGGCTGGCTGATTCTGCCCAGGCAGACGCAAGGGTGAAGTTGCATTCTTCAGTTGAAATGTGATTGTTGGCCAACTCCAAAAATTCAACTAAGGTCTTCGGTCGCTGGAAATCTAGAGCAAAACGGAAGGGTCCCTCCTTTATGGCCTCTAAGCTAGAGCGTGACTGCAGGTTCCAGATTCCGCACTTCCAGTATCTTCTTCTGGAAGCGAGTGATAAACGAGCAGAGGCTCTGGTGTGTTCCCAGCCTAATCTCTAGCAATTCCTGCAAACTTTTCTGCGGCTTTTGGGCGTTGGCGAATTGTGCCACAAACATTCTCTTGAAGTCAAAGAAGGAAGTGATAACTCCGGCTGATAGTCCATTGAATCACCTGAGGGCCAACTCCGTCACCGTGGTGAAGAACAGGCTATACTTCAGAGCGCCGTCAGTCCTCACTAGACAGATAGTCAACTCAAAAGAGGCAATATGGTTTGTCAAATCAGTCCTCGGATCAGTCCAATCCTTGTAGGACTCAAACAATGGGATTTTGAATTTTCTTAGGGCTTAACATCAGAAATTTTCTGAGAGAACGCATTCTCTGGCTGACGAGGCACCTCAGTACGATCAAATCATTGTCTATCCAACAACCCAGACCCAACACTATCTTGGTTTTGAGAATCCCCTACTCTTTCTTCGGCTTGAGTTGCTCTTCGGTCGTGGGTGCCGACGCTTCTTCTTAAGTGGTCTCCTCCCTATCTTGAGCTACGACTTCTTGAATGGATTCTAGCTCTGACCCATCATTTGGTGCTTCAGCTCTTGTATTTGATGTTGCAAAAACTCTCTAGTGCACTTTATGTTTGTGATATCTCTGTGGTTGATTTTTTTTCCTTATTTTGCTCTCTTCTTGTTGCTAGCATAATTCACGCACGTCACACCTTTTAGGATGTTGAATTTGAATATGTATTGTGAATCAAACCCAACGAATAAATCATAAAATAGGAGAGCGAAAGAAAGAGAGAGAGAAAGAAAGTGCACAATAATGAACAATAGAATGAGGGAATTGTGTTTAATTGATTGATTAATATTTATTGTAGAAATGGTCCCCATATTTATAGGTGAGAGGTTTACAATGTGCATAATTACGTGCTTACCCATGCTTTAATGGGGGCATTACAGAGTATTTTGGGAATTTACATAAATAAGCCTATGGCTCGACTACCCTATCGCTCAGTCGGTTGAGATTTGTGGTTGTTAGGTCGATGAGGCTCGTTTGATCGACTATGCTGAGTTGGGGATTTCATGATCATCTCAAATTGATGTTCGGTCGTTCGGACTTTGATCGATCGGCTTGAGTCAACCAATGTGCTTCTTTGGCCCTGTTGTGCTCTTGTGGCCAGGTAGAGGGTGAATCACAATAATTCGACAGGTAGCTTGCCTCTTGACAAAAGGTCCATTTGTGGTGTTAACAAATAATATCGTTATAAAACCTTTGGCCTTCTAAAGGCTCTTGGAGACTCTTATGTGGCGGTTGATGATGCTGGGGTGAGAGTGGGGTTGATGTCTTCTCTCGACTCGATAAATCTTAATCTTTGGCTCGAACGACCTTTGACCTGCTTCAGGTCTCAACCCAAAGGATTTGTACTTGGTCAATCAGGCTTTTGATCTTCCGGTGATGAGACTTTTGTTCTTTCTTCTCTAGGTCACCCCGGGCATACTTTTCTTCCTCTTACTTTGTTAGATTTCTTTGAGATTCATGTTGACACGTTTCTAATGTACAATCTATTAATTTACATCCTTTCCAAAAATTCTCATAAAAAATTATTATATATATATATATATATCAATTAATCTTCTACTTACATTGTGTACCATTGTTCTAACTTGTTGATACATCCTACAGTGTGCATCATGCTTTCTTGCTAATCTGCATCTGTATCCGTGTGTTTTGCCTCTTGCTCATTTTGAAATTTGCCTATTTCATGGATCATTATTACTTACGCTGGTTAGCATGGACTTCCTTGGTTTTCATTGTTTTTGTTAACATGATTATCGAAAATAAATTCATGGCATTAATTGACCAGATATGAATCCATGACATTAATTGACCTGATATGAATCCATGGCATTAATTGCCCAGATATGGTGTAATTAACGCCGATTCCTTATGCTAATGTCTAGGCTTAATTTCTTCTCCTAATTTACTTTCTTTCCTATTCTAAATCTTGGAATACTTGTATAAATACCACCCTTTTTGTACAATGAAAGAAACCAAGAAATACAAAACTCTTTTCCATTATTAATTTTAATCCATGAGAATGAAAGCTTCTGGGATTGAAGACTCTCATTTCAATCTTTGTTCTCCATTTCCTTCATACATCACAAACTAGATCATATGTGACTTTTCCAATATGCAGCTACCAGTTCACATCTTCCGTTGGTTCAAACAATTGATAGCTACCAAAAATTTAAAAGCCTCGTCTGTTTTGAATGGAACACTTCAGAAAAACCGAACAGGTCTATAACCTTGAAAGATAAAACATGACCCGTAATTTCTTTGTTCTAACATATGCCATTAGAGCTTCTCTTAGCAACTTGGAAGAAATTGCATGATTTTGGGTTCTTATATTTGTTCTATTGGTAACTACTTATTCCTTATATTATTCCTTTTGTGCGAAATGGCTTGTCTAATCTACTATTCATTTGGATTATTGAGGTGGAATGACCTGCTCTGGAATCTCTTTGGATTGCAAAGCTCTGGAAGCAATTCTGTTCTTGACGTGACAAACCTGTCTCCCCATATAAGGGAGACTTTGGCCCCACGATTGGTGTGAAAGTTATGCGATGCCTTTAATGTTATTTAAAGGATGAGCAGAGTGCTCTGATGGTGGGCATATGACTTAATTTCTCAATATTCAGATGCATAAGGCCATGCTGATATGAGTTACTGTATTGTGTTGTAGTATAATTGCATTGCTTCTTCCCAAATCTGGAATTGTATTTGAAGGTTTTTTAAATTTTTGCAAGGTTAAAATGGTCCAGCAATAATTGACATATAGAGAAAGCAGAGCTGCTGCTTGCCTCTACATGGCTTGGGGGGCAAAAACAGTATGGAAGGTTTGACCTTTTGAAATTACTGCATCACTTGCTTTGTGTGTTTAACATAATTGTTAATATGTACTTTTTACCTTTCATTCGTGAAATTTTTAACATTTTACGTTATCTTTTTTGCTCTAGTCGTGAAATTGCTTGAAATATTGCCTGAAGTCCTGTTTGATGCTGATTAATTCAAAGGTAAAAATGATTTAAGCATGTGAGTGTTAGAACATTTTGGATGAAGCCTTCGAAAAAATGAAGTCAGAAATGATAATGGTTTTCAGTTCATTTTGGATTCGTCAGAATAGGATTTATGGAATTTCTGTAAATTTGAGGTAGTTGTTATGTGGGAAATTTTGGATTGTGTTGCAATAATTTCGGATTACAGTAGTTTCAATGAAATGTATTTTTCATGTTATGACGATTTAAAACTCCAAAAAACATCTTAATTTTGGGTTTTTTTTTTTTTTTTTGGGTAAGCATGCACTCAAATCATAATTATGTTAAAAAAAAATCGAAGGATAGCATTCAAGTGGGATATTTTATGTTTTTTTAGTGCTAAGAAAACTTATAAGAATTTTTTTAGCGAGGTTTGATTGAAGAAATTATTTCCGTATCAGTCATCCACCAACTATGCTTGCCCATGCAGGGTTGCAAAAAGATTATAATCTTGTTCTCCAAATCGTACATAAATGGATTGTATGGAAAACATATTTTGTAAATATTGATTAATCTTCATTTTGCTGGTTTGTTAGAGCGGCAGCATATGATTTTTGTATGATTACGGCAACAATTTCCCAATCTTATTCTTTTAGCTTCTCCATCAAAATCACCAACCTTGCAATTATTTTTTTATCATGCAGAGGCATAAATGACTAGCATTATAAAAGCTATGAAGTTCCTATGATTTAAGTAAGAAGAATAGAATAAGTACTGCCGGTATGATTACTCCACCGAAGTGAATCTTTACCACTGGCATAATCAAGGTTAATGCGGCAGGCGTAGCAGAGAAACTACAGCAGGATTTATTTACATCAATACTAACTCAAGGCAGGTGAGCCTTCGAGAGATTTTAATGTGCATTTTAGATGCAAGATGAATTAGCAAATCCAGCCATGAACATGAGAAAACCAGTAAATAAGAATGGCAGAATACATATTAGTAATTTTCAGAAATATAATTAAATTGCAGATGTTGTAAACTCAGTTACTACCTATTACAGGTAATCAAATGAAATTATATAGATATGATTCTTTTTTCACTTTCTTAAATTTAAAAGAGTAACCATTACAAAGCCATGACATGATTACAAAACTGGCACTGCTTAATTATTAATACACGTTCAATGCATATTTACACTAGTTTATTTGAAACATTACAAAGAGTAGACCATACATAGCTAAAAACCTGTAAAGTTTCCTAAGTATTTCAGAGCATACCTCTATAAACATACTAAGCACATGTCACAGGTACACGTAGAAGCTGTGCAACATGTGCATAAGAAAATTTTTAGAGTTCTAAATGACAAGGATGTGCCCTTGACTTGTATAACATTCACTGAACATTTAATACTCATTTGGTTGCTTGAAGCAAGGAAACCCGACCTGACAAATGAGCTTCAACGTTAGATCCATCATTTAATATTACGTAGTGAAAAATCAATATTGATTTTGACTACAATTATAATGATTTTATTTTCATACAAAAAAAGAAATGAAAACAAAATCATTGCTTCCTAAAAGTTATTTCAGACTACAGGCAACCAAATGAGTCCTCCCTCAAAGAAACTACACTACCACTCGCCAGCAGTCATATCCTGAAACACAGCATAGGGACAAAACAACTCATTAAGTTATAGCACACATTTCAGATTGCTAGAACTCGTAGATCTTAGCAATTTGCTTTTGTGGGCTTAAAAGTTTTCCAGAAGTAGATTTGCGAGGAAAATTCGTGGTTGGATGAGCTGGTTTAAAATTTTCATCATCAATCTTCTGTACGGGTTTCAGTACGTGCTTTGCTCCTGAAACCAATTCTGTCGCTCCTACTGTGGATTCCTTGTCCAATCTTGAAAAACTAGAGCCCTCTGCCTTTGATAATTCATCGACCTCATGTACGGCTTTCTGAAATTCTAAAGCAGTTGCATAATCGAGGAGTTTGTGATCTCGGCTCAGGTCTGTACCCTGTGGCTCTACTGGAATGCCGTAGTCTGTTTGCTTTTCAAAATGTGGTATCTTAGACGAATTCATGAGCAAATCATCCCCTCTGGCTGACCTCTTTTGAAATTTATGAGCATCAACCGGACTGCTGAAGCCCGTGAAGTTTGAGTATGATCCTTCTTTTTCCTTATTTTTGGTGCCATTACTCATTGTGACTTCAGAAACTGAATTATTCGCAGTGACAACTGAAATAAATGAAGATTGGCTGGAATTTGGAGCAAAGGTAATGGTTTTTGCAGGAGAAATGTTACCAAGCGGCAACGGGTCCATAGGCATATTATATGGAGATAGTTGAGGAATTAGATTTGTCCCAGAAAATCTACTTGGTTGGCTTTGTTCAATTGGATCAGAATAAGGGGATTGGTTCCATTTTTTATGCTTTGCATGAAGCAACCATGGAGGCAGTATTTCTGGAGGCTGTGTGTGTACTGGTTGAAAGTGATTTTCATGAAAATTATATCGAATCTGTGATTGTGCAAATTGTGGTGTTACAAATGTACGACTTGAAACACCCCGACTATGATTGCAGTGGGTAGAATTCAAAAGTATGTTCTGCTGACTGTTTTGTTGATAAGATGCTTTAGTAGGATAGTATTGATGCCGTGTAGGTTCTTCTCCTGAAATTATATTTCCTATGAACTTGTCTGTCTTGTTTAAGAAGGCATTGTGTGTCACTTCCTGACTATCAGCAACTACTTTGAATGTATTGTTCTTTGTTGTTGAGAATCTTGACAAATTTTTGCACCCATCATCATCAATATGCAAGTCAAATTGAGTTTCCACATGTGCTGTTGCATGATTAAAATTTGATGGAGAATCGTACAGCTTATGTAGGCAATTATTTGAGCTCCAACATTTCTTTGCAACAAATTCTGGCAGCGTCCGTTGCTTTGAAATGTACTTTTCAGGCATGGAAGAGTGACAATCTCCATTACTAGCACCAACAACTACATTTTGCCCCATCAAGCGAATTGTTGGCTTCACTGCAGGTTCTAATTGACAAGCTAAATTATATTTTACTGGCAGTTCTATCTTCTTCAAGATATCAAGTGTGGCATCGTCAGTTTTTTCAGCATGAAAAGAAGGCTTTGCTTTGTTTGCTTGGGAATGGAGGAATTCATAATTGTAATTAGAACAAGCGTTGTTTTGAATATTGAGCCGTTTGGGTCCAAAAAATTCAGTAAGTGTTCTCTCACTGTTCGGATAGCATTGGTTCTGGCACCAAACCAACTGATCCGTCTGATATGATGCAGCATCGGGAAGATTCTCTTTCATTATTTGTAAATGATCCACATTTATATCAGGCTCAACTTTTTTATTGGCATAGAAGCCATGACTGTTGGCCAAATCCATGTTTTGCTTCGTATAATGCCCAACAAACGTTGTTCCTGGATGTATTTGGATAAGTTCTCCGTGTTTATTATAAGAAAGACTAATTAAATCCTCTCCTGTGCTCTTACTTTTGCTGGTAGACACTGCATTGGACAAGAATGCTGATCCCATAAACTCGTTGCATCCTATAGAATGGCAAATGTTATTGCTCAGCAAATCATTTGGAGAGCAATAGTGCCCAGATTGATTCTTTGGAATATGACAACAACATTTCATGTCAACGTCACAATATTGCCAACACGGCTTCTTATCATTACAAGCTATTAGACAAGGTGTTGGACTATGTGGTCTATAATTCTTCATGGAAGTGAGTATATCTGCTGCATTAGAAGACGAGACAAAGTTTCGCTCAGTAGGTTTAATACTTACAGGAGATATCTTTGGCAGTCCTCGTTGTAGATGAAATTCAGCGAAAGTGCTTGATCCTTTTTTGTGAATTGTTTCCAGATCACCTGAATTGGTGCAGTTGGGTGACAAATTTTGTGTGGAAGAATTAAATTGATCTGAGTCATTACAGGTTTCCATGTTATGGTTTAGATCAATCACTACAGCCAAGGATGCCTTCTCTGTTCTCGAAAAGCTGCTATTGCCAGAGTTTAGTAATTTTTGATGATTAACATTACTAAGTGAATCACTTGACTCATTCTTTTGACATGAAGGTTCATCTGTCCTATAGACAACTTCTGCATTGGTATCTTCCACACTTGAATTCGCCACCTGTTTACCTCCATTAGCTGCTGTGAGTTCATGAACTTTGCTTGAATTTTTCATAACTGATGATTTAGTCAAAACATCTGAGAAAATTTTGCAAAGACTTTTAAATTGCGGCAAGTCAATGTTTGAACAGTTCATGCCATGTCCAAGTATGGCATCCTTTCCAGAAAAGGTTACATTTCTTGTGGTTTTACAACGTTTGACAACCTTGACTGTATTTGAATCATTTATTTTTCTTGTTTCTCTCGCTGAAGAAAGTCTATTTTTGCTTTTGAGAATGCTACGTACAGGAAGTTTCTTTGCTACCTTGTGCGTACTGGATGTCGGGTTTGGTGTTTGCAGGATGTTGTCTTTCTTTTGCAAGATTTTCACTTTCACAGACTTCTTGCTTTCGGGAACGCAATCAGTTGTCTTTCCATGAGCTTTCTTATTAGTTGAGTGTTGAAGCAAGTGGCGGTGACCAGCAGGTATCTTCTTACTTTTGGAAACCTTCTCCTGATGTAGAATGTCATTTCATATTTAACTAAATGAATGAATGAACTATCACACTTTTTGCACTTCTATACAATAACAAAAACAACAGATTTAAATACAATAAATAAAGGTGATATACGGCATAATGGCATTATTATTGGATTAAAATTTATTTACGGATGACACTAAAATATAAGAGTATAGTTGAGCCTAAGCAACGAAAGAGTGAAAAAGTGATCTAGAGAAAGAAACTCTAAAAATCTTATTAGAATTTTTAAAAAATGTGTTGGACTTACAGCATTTTTCATAGGTTTTTTATGAATTTTACATAGTTGGACACCCTATTTATAGATTTTGATCAAGTTCATCACTAACATATATCTGAAGCCTTGAAAATGCTTTATTCTGAAGTGGATAAACCTGGATTTTTGAAAGCTGTTCAAATATTTGGTGACATATCTAGTGCCTTACATTGATGCCGACTTGAAAGAATGAATTCCCTTGATGAGCCCTCTTCGGCTTGTAAGTTAGGAACATTGTTGAGTTGACTGTCTTTTGGCAACTTCAAATATTCAAGGGCGTAGAGCATGTAATCGGTGATTTGACGAGATGTATGTTTCGGCCACTTGAAGCTTTGATTAGTTATTCAGGCATGATAACTTGTTAAGCTCAGTTTGTGCTTGCATTATAATTTGATTAATTTGACCAAAGCAGTTGCAGCTGTGCATTAGTTTTCTGATAGTCTTGTCTTTATATAAGAACCAAAAAAAAATATCGGAATTGAGACTAAATTCTTCCAAACTTAATTTAAATTTTGCAAGCTCTTTCGTTGGTCAAGCATCTACTCTTAAGTACCATAATAATTCATTTGGAAATCATATTAAATACCTTTGCTCTTTATCTCCTGAAATATTACATTCAATGTATTCTTCTCAACTCTATTCTCAGAAGGCTAGCAATTCTAAAATGTTAAACCTCGCCTTTTTTAGTAACCTAATATATCCTTTATCAATTGTCAATCAATATTTAAAATATGATTTTTTTTATTAATATGAAAAAATATATATTTTATTACTTGGCCCAGTCTATGGTCACTTACCTTAATTCTTAAAAAATGATTGAATTTATCTTCTCCTCAAAATATCTAAACATTGATCTTAGTATTTAATAGGTTTTCCATTACTCTCACGGACTTTCACCCTCCAATTTTTGACGTCTCACTTTCCATGTTACTTTTTCTTCTACTGTACAGAGACATCAAGCAAGCATCTCAAAGGTTGTGAAACATATCTACTAGTAAGAATAGATGCTCGAATAATAACCTAAAAAGAAGTTTGTGAAATGAAGAAGTTCCAAATTTTGAGGAAGATAATGATGATGGTGACGATGGTGATGATGATGATGACTCCTATAAGTTTTGATGTAATTATCTCTTTTTGTAATGCCTCTGGTTTAAGTTATTGTCTTAGTTTGTTGTTTTGAGCTAATTTTACCCCCTATATTAATAAGACAAAAAAAGATAAAAAAAGGAATGTTGTAGTTTCGAGGGTGTGCGAGTAAAAGGGGGTTATCCTCATATCAATGACAAAATAATTTGTCTATCACTTTAATTAATTTTTATACATGAATAAATGATTGCCCATCACCTTTATTATTAACATTGCCTCTTTTTTTTTTTTACTTTTCATGAATTTAATATGTCTAATAAGTAATTTATTTATTTATTTAATAATTTATCTGTAAAAATGCTTATATTAAGGGCGAGGATTTGCTATCTAAACTTCTAGTTATGTAATATTTCTTAATGTATGTTTTTTATCATCAAAATTAGGGAGATTGTTGACATCAAAAGTCAATATATTTATGAGATTTTCTTGATCACAAATTACATTGATGAATTAAGTACTAATAATTTCTCAATTCAAGTGTTTGCAAAAACAGATATGCCGTCGGAATTATCCACACATATGAAGATTGGTATTTAGAATTAAAATATGTATTTTATCTTGTATGCATAAGATCTATGGAACATAAAAAATTAAAGGCTTGTAAGGCAAGCAAGCAAGATTAAAAATACTTTTGCTGAAAAATACATCTTGGTTCTTTCACTTATTGCAGAAGTAATGATTTTATTTAGTATAGATTGTGCAAAAAATTTTAAATGGAGTTGGCGCCTAAACAAAGGCGTCGACTACAACAACTTAATATAAAAATTATTGCTTGTTGTCTTGATTATGTATATTTATAACTTTTACTTGCTATTACGCTATAGTTTTTATTTATTTTGCAATATCAAATTGTGATATTTAAGTTTTTTTTATTAATTCTCAAAACCCAATTCACACCCCGTACAAAAAATTAATGCTGCATTAAGATCATACAGATCATACAGCAATAAGGCAATGCATGAACAATTATTAAAGACAATGATACCAACAATGAATCAACAATAGATCCTAACGAGTTTTAGCACATATAAATATTTTGTATTTAGAATATTGTTGTGTATGTCATTAGTCTTAATTTTTGATAGTACGAGTATGTGCATCAATTGTGAGAGTTAAGTGAACATAAGTACTAGTTAAAATGTATCAAAATTGTATAAAATTATGTATTAATTACAGTAATTATGTTTTTTATTTACAGGAAATCAATGAGGTGAAAACTACAAAAGGGAAAAAGAGAAGAAGAACAATAAAGTGTAGCGTCGTAACACTGGATGGTGCTATTTAAGAAAAAAATCGAGAACTTGGTACCACATCTCTAATTTGGGAGCATCGTAATGCCAAAAGACTAGCTCCGCAACGCTAAAAGACTAGTGCCGCAATGTTAGACCTACATTGTTTCAATGCTAGTGACGGCTACATTGAAGGAGAAAATTGAGAGCTTGCCAATGCAGTGTCATTTTTCAGCACCTTAGTGTTGTATGTCAAACACCAGAGAACTTGGCAATTAGCACTGCAGCGACAGCTCGAGCAGAAAAGACATACAAAAAAAGAAAGTTGCATCATGACGCTATGTTTGGAGCACCGTTGCGCTACCTGATCACTGCCGTAAAGGCAATTTATAATACTTCAATGTGATGGCTCGACAGGAAAGTTTCAAGCTAGTTTTGGAGCATGATTGGCAGCTGGGGACAGTTTTGAGCATTTTGGGTTGTGCGGTGGTGTAATAAAGTGCAAGGAATGGGGAGAGAAGTAATAGACTGTGGAGTAAGAGTGACAATGCGTATGTATAAGTGTGATAGTTCGTTTGTAGAGTGAAGAATAAGGAGAAATTTTTGGAGAAAGGCTCAAGAGTGGAGTAAAGAGCATATGTAGTTAGTGAAATCCTGATAGATTCCTTTTAGCTCGTGTGTTTTACTTCAATTTGATAAAACAAAAGTTTTTCATTATTTCGATTAATATGTTTTGTAGCTAAATACTCATATTTTTCGGCTTATGAATTTTCTTACCTAATATTCTGCATAATATGAAGTGATAGAATTGATTTGATAAGTATTTTTCATTTTTCTTCATTTTCATTGACTAATTGTAGTTGCAAGGCAGTTATTTTAAATTTCTTATGATCTGTTGATATCGACAGAGGCATACAAGAATGATAAGATAATTTTGAAAATCATTTGAAACTTGGCAGTCGATTATGAAAATCTGTAAATGCAATCATTTAACTTAATCTCTATAAGCATATAGTGAACTAAGTTTAAGGATTAGATTTTCTAAATTCTCAATGGAGACTAGAAATAGAATTTGTTCTCGATTGACAATGGTGCTTCGTAGTAGCTCATGTTAATGCCAAAAAAAAAAAAAAAAAAGGTAAGCCATAAATCCAAACTATATCTCTTCACTTATTAAACCACCATGTTTATAGGAAATAATTTATAATTAATTTATACTGAGTTTATTGAATAAAGATCTGAGTTAAGTGGTATTACTAATTAACTTATTCACGTAAATTCCTTGTGATCCTTGAGAGAATAATATTTTACTCATTTGTATTACTTAGAATGACATCTATATTTGTGCATAGTGTTATAGGTGATTAAGTTTTTAGCAATGTTGCTAAGAATCATTCGAGTGAATTAATATACTATTAATTCAACATTTTGTTTGTGATATCTTATTTTTAAACTTGTATTGTAATATGAATGTTCTTGTTTATTAGAATTTTGTTGATTTAAATCATTCTCTACATTATTAAAAATTTTGGGCCTAACACAACAACGCTAACTTGATAAGCACTACAACGCTACTTGATCAATAATGCAACATTATACCTATGATTATTTTTTGTTGTTTAAACTGTTGTGATGTTGCTACTTCTGTTTTTATTATCTAGTTAGCTCTTATGCATTCATTAACTCTGATTAATGTATTTAATTTGTAGCATAAAAAATATAGAGTTAGTGTTGTCTGGTCTTAAAATTAAAAGAACTCGTAAGAAATACAAAAAATTTAAAAAGACTCAAAATAAACTACAAAGCATTGAAAATCCACAAAAATAAGTATAATAGCTTAAACCTTTAAGGGTCCATGCCACACCTTTAGAAGATGGACTAAACCAAAACTAAAACTCATGTAATGTACAATCCAATAATTTTGCACTTAAACACGAAATTATTCAAATGGTCCAAAACTCATAGTTTGAGGTTTTCACTATAGAAGACCATAATCTTCACAGAGTTAATTTCTTAGAAATATAAACAACTTTCAAGTGCAATGGATTTTTTTGTGAGATCATCAAAAGTAGGTTGTTTTTATTTTTCTTTATAGACAAAGCTAAAATTAGTAAAATTCCTTACCTTAACTTAGGTTTTTAATCATGGGTTCATATTTCAAAATGCGTGGATGGAACATCTGTCTTTCATGGAAACAGTGTCTCTTGACATGAATTGCCCTCTTGACACCAATAATATCAAGGTTATGAATAGGATTTAGCATAAGTTTAAAAGCTTAAGCGAATTCTTTCTTAGTGTAACAAAAACAAAATTGAGAACCATTTTTTTAACTTTAAAGAAGTTAAAGCAAATGTTATATCTTTGGAAAGCAGTGTAATAATAACAGAAAATGAGTTAATTTAATAATCTTAATGTTTTTTAAAGTTTGGCTTCCTTCAAGTCATGAAAGAACTTTACTTGAAATAGAAAGCTACCGGTGGGGTTTTAAAGGAAGGAGACAAAAATACTAAATATTTTCTCTCTCTTGTAGAAAAAGAAAAGGGAATCTAATCACATGCACAAAATTAAACTTAGTAATGTTAATTTTTGGATAGAAGATGAAAGCATCGTTGCTTCTTCTGCTATTGAGCACTTCTCTAATATCTTTTGTATAGATAACTCTTTTCTTCTTATACTTTCTCTTCATATAAGGAAAAATACACAATATGGAACACCCCCCCCCCCCCCCCCCAATCAAATAAAGAAAAAAACCCAATAGGGGACCCCCCCCCCCCCCCCAATCAAAGATGAAAATTTCTCTTTGCATTACCTCTATAAATATGATACCAAAGTTAACCCGAACCACAATAAAAAGGAAATATTATTGTTGAAATTCAAAGGTTACAATGATGACTATTGCAACAAGAAATAAAAGATAACAAACAAAGACGGACACCCTAAAGTGAAGGCGAAGGCGAAGGAAAAGAGCGTGGGTGGTGGCTGACCGACATGTGGTGAAGGGGGTAATAGTAGGGTTGGTTGGAAGGTTATGAGAAGTGATTAGATTTATTGGAGTGGGTTGTGACAACTGTTGGAGGGTTGGGACAGGATGTTGCAGTGGTAGGAAGAGTTAAGGGCGGCTTTCACAGTGACTGGATGTGCTTGAGGGAGTGAAGACAGTAGTGAGATGGACTGGATGGGGTTATAGGGTGTAAGAGGTGGCTGGACAATAACTTGCAAACATGTGGCTCCAAGAGATGTGTGGGAGTGGACTACTTGAGAAAGTGTCAGTGGTGGATTTGTTGTGGAAAGGAGACTTACGGGTAAGTTGTTGGAGGAGGAAGTTAAAAGAGGGTGAACCACCGTAATTGAAAAGGGGTTGGATTCAACGGTTGTATGTGAAGGATGGGCGTGCTTACGGTAATAACAGAAGAGGTAAGGGGTTTGTTTAGTGGTCGTATGGGATGCGAGAATGATTCAGCGGTTGGGGAGTTGAAAGATCAGGTCCTGTGGCGGCAGATGGGAAATGGTGAATAGGCTTGTGTCGGCACTATTTTGGGTGTGGAGTTACCCGTTGGAAGCTGTCGGCTGTCGGAATCGAAATCCAGTCGCCCGCTTCGGAAGGACATTTTAATTTATATATATATATATATAAGTTTTAGAGAAATATGAAATCAAACTAACCCTATACTTTCTACAGTTTAAATGAAAGAGCACTATACCTCAAACACTGATCTATCTTGAAGGATAAACACAAAACTTAAGGATGAGACTCGATCAAATAAACTAAGAAATATATGACATCGTTTGGTTTACGAAACTATTTTATTTGCCGATAATTTCCCTTATTTAATATGAAAAATTAAATAAGTTTATTTTAAGTTGGGCTTAAACAAGCTTCCTATAAAGGCAAGCCCCTATAGTTAATTACATCTTAGATAACTAAAGTCACCTAAGAAAACTCTCGATAAAAATCAGGAAATGTTATCTTCAAAGAGGTCAAAAGGATATGACTTTTCAACGGAATCAGACGAAGAGGTGTGAAATGAGAATGACTCAAATTTGGAACATTTTATTGTGGAATCCAAAGGAGGAAGAACTAGCGGATGTCATAGAATTGGAGGAGAACCTCAGTGACTTCCCAATCTATCCTTACAAATAGATTTAGGGCTTACATTCGTGTGAAACGATCATGCAAATATCCTGGAATATGTGAGGATTCAGATCGTGACGAACGACAACCTCGGAATCCTAAGAGGACTTAGGCTTATATTGTACAACAGAGCTATACAAAGACCTAAAGATGAGTTGAGAACTTATGTTGCACTAGGCAGACAACCTCTAAATTTTATGGCTTGTTGTTTAATTCAAAGGAATGATATGTTGTTGTAGTTGGTGTAGACATATTTTGTTGTTGAAGATGGCCATGCTGCCCACCATGCTAGTTCCAAGCTCCTCGTCGTGGCGAGTTCAAGTTTTTTAATGTGTCAAGCTATGATGTCAAGTCAGATGTCCCTATGGTTGTAGTTCTTTAAATGTTATGGGGTCTATTAAAGTTGATTAGAGCGACACCGGTTAGGATCCTACGGTTCCCTCGTTCTGGTACCACTATTTTCTATTGGATTTACTTAGTCCAAATGAATTTACTAAACTCAACTTAATGAGTTCCAATGAAAATATGACACTAAATAGGACGCAATGGAGAAAAAGGATTCATGTGGCCGACCCCACGTAGTGGGATCAGAGACGTCTTAATTTAGTTGCAGTTGTTGTTTTATGTGATGTTTGTGGTTAAATTTTGAGTTGTTTTGAGTTATAAATTTTGAGTTATCTTATATTTTGAATGTTGTAGCGGTGAATTTTATCTTGGTTGATTTTAGTTTTGGTTGACGACTATCATAGCAGTTTTGGTTTTCATACAGGGTGACATCGTTGTTCAACATGCAGGTTTGTGTTTATGTGTTCACACATGCAGGTGAGTAAGTACAGCAACACACTGAAAAGTAAAGTACAGGAAAAAATGCGGGTAAGTAAATCACAATAAAAACGTACCTGGATGGTCTTCCCGCCATCTTCAACTGAAACTCAAAATGCATGCAAGAGTATTTATATATTAAAAGAATTTTAGGTAGAGTGGGAAGATAAGGTTCCAGTGATCTACCAAATCCTAAATCATATCTTGGTTAGCCCCTACTAATCCATTTGAGGATTATTTCATTAAGCAAAAAATACTAAGTTTAGTAGATCTCTGAGGTATCGTAGACCTCTGAGGTATCCAGAAGGTTAGGAGGAAATCTCCGAGGTATTCAACAGATCTAGAGAAAGAAGCAGGTCCGTGCTACTCCCTTGTAGCCTGGTAGAAAATCCCGAGCTCTTTTAACATCATTATGTTGCTTAATAATTCATCATGTAAATACCTCTAGTGTTCAGTGAACATCGATGTTTCAATTATCCCTAAGAGTAAGGTGATTATCATTTGTCATTTAATCTGAGAATTATGTGGGTGAAAACCATTAAAAGGGGAAATTAATGCTATTAAGACACTTCGCCAATTTTTGTTTTCAATTTTTGCCAATTTTTGTTTTAACTTGGGCTTGTAGTGTTTTTTTAAAGGTGTTCAATTTCTAGTTACATTCACTTTTCTAATCCTCATTTACCCAAATTTGATTTAGCCTAGGTCACTATTAAGCCCTTAAGTCCTTGTTGGATACATTAGTAATTTTGAATTTTAAGTGATAGTAATGAATGTCATTTAAATACCAAGTAGGGGTATTAAATTAGTGAGCCATTAACATCCAAACTCATACCCCTAAGTTTAGGATAATTTAATTTAATAGACCTCCGAATTTTAATGATTTAGGAAATTGCAAATTTATCCTTTAATTAAGAAAAGTGAAATTGGTTTCTACCAAATAATTTCTTATATTTCAATCATCTGAACATGTTAATTAAGATCAAATATTTCCCATTTCCCTTTCTTGAATTAAGCCTAAATGTTAATCAAGACCAAATTTCCAAAAATATATATTTGCCCCTAAGGCTCTATCACTTCATAATTCATCAAATTTAATTCAAATGACTTTAAAATTTTTATCCTACCTCACTCACAATTAAGACATCAGAGGAGATGGGTCAATTAAGACATCAGAGGAGAAAAATGTGATTTTTTAAATTTTAATTTAATTTATATAATTATTTACATGAAAAATTGGATTTTTCAAAGAAAATTCAATAACTTAACCAAGGCAAACCCTAATGACTTGAAATTCTTACTGGAGGTAGAATTAAACCAGAGAACCACTTAGACCAAATTTCATGACTTGTTAAGTTTTATTGGAATTATTAGAATTACTTTAAGTTATGGAGTATTAATTAATTATAAAATATTTTAAATGTGGAAAATTAAGTTTTGTTTTTTTCTTAAATCTCTCCAAGGTAAAGGAACCTAGAGAAACAAATTTCAAATTTTTATGAATATTTCTTTGAATCATTATAATTAGTTTTAGTGAGAAATTAAGGAAAATCCTTTTTTTAGCCTTTAAAAAATTACTTTAAGCTTTAAAATTCAATTTATTTACATAAAAAATTAGAAAAAAAATACAATTGCTCCTAAGGGCTTAAGAAACAATTTAGAATATTTTCATGAATTTTATTAATTTTATGATTTTTATTATTAATTTTTATTAATTTTATGATTTTTATTATTTTTTCATTATTTAAATATTTAAAATTTGCTTAAAAATGAAAATTTTATTTTAATTACAATTTTATTTTTAGAAAATTCTTCTAATCACAGAGAACTCCCAAAAATAAATTTTATAATTTTTTGAGTTATATTTTAATTATTATGATTATTTTAATTGTTAAAATTGTCATTTAACTTAGAAAATCAAATTAGTTTATCAAATGAACTCCAAATATTTTAAAAATTTTATCAGGAGTCCTCTCAACTTTGAATTACAGTGAAGAACTAAAAGCAAGTCATTTAGATGTTTATTTTTTCTAAATTGATTTCTTTTGTATTTTAGGATTTTATCAAAATTAGGTGTGTTCTTAATGACTTGACTCATGAAAAATTTTTCATAGGGTTCTCTAATCATAGTGAACCTACCAAAATTTTCTTAGATTTTCCTAAGCAACATGCTAATTATCATAATTAATTTTTCAAATCAAATGCATAAACTTGAAAAATATAGATCTCTGTCTAGAAATCCTCTCTGACTTTGGAAAAAATAAGAAATATCCCCCGTGACAGAGGTAACAATATGCCAAAATATCAAGCCATGGTGAAATACTCGAACACATGGAGAATCAAAATACTTAGAACAGTATTTAATTAATTAAAAATTAAATATACATCAAATAAACTTCAAACCATTTCTACATTATCTCCTCTATTCACTGAGCATTAGGATATTTTTATTTTATTCTTGTGATTTTTCTACACCAAGATATGAATTTTTGAAAGTAAGGAACATTTTTTGAATTAAATAAATCCCTATTTTCTACTTAAACGCGCGGCACCACGGCATCATGCGACGACTCTGAAGACTTGCGTGGCGCGCTCTGGTTGGACGTTACCATCCACGTAGCCACTGACTCAGCCCGCGCTTTATGTACAAGCTCCCGTCCAACGCAATCCTAGTCATACGTCTGATACATGCGCCATCCGACGGCATCGCGTCTTCGTCCCCGTATGGTGTGAACCCGTGACCATTAACCCTAAAACCTTAAGATCTCACTCATTTCTCAACCAAACTCATTCGAGTTTGATCCTATAGACTCGTCTAAGTGAGACGAACATATCTATACGATAAACATGTCATTAAATTAAGCTAAATAAAATGGAGAATCCAAATAGACTCAAGAAAGATAGAAGCTTCTCTCTGAGAAGTGAAGCTTGCTCTGAGAAGTGAAGCTTCAATCAGAGGTGCTACACGTACGTGAAGGTCTAAGGAGGCTAGGGATGAAGCCTCTTGCTGTGGTGAAATGCCTAGACCAAAATTCGATTAAGACCGAATTTGGGTGTTGATCAAAGTCTAGGGTAGAGGCTCTCTGTGAGGGGGATTTGATGGGGCTTTGTCTACTTTCACTGTGTGAAGGTGTGGGCAAGTTTAATTGAGCTTTGGTGCACTGTGGAGGTGTGACCAAACTTGTCCTATTTCTGGCCAGAATTGAGCTAAAAAATTGAGCTCCGGCGATGGGAATTAGGGCAAGGAGGTGGTTGGTTCGCACTGAGGAGGTCTCAAAGAGGCTATGGCACAATTGGGCAGACTTTCCTTGAGAAAACTTGAGAAAAGTTCAGCACCCCATTTTTGGCCGTGAAGATGCCATTTTATAGAGCTGAGGGCATGACTTTGGGTGCAAAATCCTGTTGAGGTGGTGGGCTAAGAAGCTCTAAGGATTAATTAGGGTGAGCTAGCCCCTAGGGTTGAGATTGGGTTTGATTTAGGGATGGTGGCCAGGCCGGCAAGGCCAGAGGAGGTGGCTAGGAGGTTAGGTGAGCGATATACCGAAAATATATGCATTTTTAGACCCATATTTTTTACTTATTTTTGGTGATATTGCATTTTAATGAAAGATATTTAGATGTTTTCTTGCAGGTTGTTGATTTTTAAAGCTTAAAGTAAAAAAGGAAGCAAAAATGAGAAAATTTGGAGTCAAAATGACGTTTTTGAGGAAATACTCAACGCTGACAGCGCTAAGGTCAGCGCCAACAATGCAGAACAACTGAAAGCTAGAGAACTTTTACTCAGCGCCGACGGCGCCAGACTAGCGCAGACGGCGCCAAAGGCGGTTCAGACTTTGTTTCTAGAAGGTTCAATGCATTTGGACGATTTTTGAAGAGTTTTTGGACAATTTTTGAAGAGTTGGACGATTTTTGAAGAGTTTTTGGACACACCTCTTGGAGAACCGACCTTGGGCTTTATTTGGGGCTGAATTTCATCAGAAAATAGGCTCCTCTACGTTCATTTTTCGCTCCACAACGTTCCACCACGTCACAATATCTTTGTCCTGCATTTCTAAGGAAACGCTACAAAGGATTTGCTTTGAGAAATAATTTTCAGATGAGTTTTGTTTGTTTATCAGTGTTGTATGAACTTTGTTTTATATATGAAATTTGTGTTTTGTTATTTCTTTCTCATGAAGTCTGAGTAGTGCCCTCTATCTTTCCCTTTACTCTAAGATATGGTGAAATGAAGAGATAATATGAATATGACAATATTAAATTGTAAAATAAATTGTGTTGATTTTTCAACTCTGAACTTAATTTACTTTTCAATCTGGCCAATTGATTTATTAAAATATGTTGTGAAACATATGATCCGGGAAATGGAATATGAATTCTACAACAGAGTGAGGGTCATATTTGATTTCATGAAGGAGAAATTCGTTCAAGAAATTAAGTGCAAATAAATAGGAAAATATTCTTTGTTGGGTGTAGAATTGGAGAATCTTTAGGGTGACAGACTAAAATCCCCAATTTGATTTTAGTGTTTAAAAACTAAAGCGAGAGTTAGCCTTGAGGTGAAGGAAAGTGAGAGCTCTGGAGTGAGAGCCTATATCCTCCTAGCCTAGCCATAGATTTAGGGACTAAACATAAGATTAAGTAATAATTTTCTATGCACTGTATCAGGGTAGAAAATTAAAATTGCTCCTATTTGGTACAATACATATTATAAACATTTATCTTATCTCATTTCATTAGAATTTTATTGTAGTGGGAAGGATGCTTTTTCAATTGAGAAATCTTCATTATGTAAATATAATTAGTAGATTATTAGTTATTATTCAAAATTTGCATTTTTGTTTTGCTAATAGTTAAGTAATTTAGTTTGGTTAATATCTCAACATTCGAAATTAGTGATAGTGATTTCGTTTGATTTTTTGTAAATTTCCTGTTAAAATTTATCATTGCTAACTTTCACCTTCCCCGTGGGATCAATATTTGGGGCTTAAATAGAAAGTCCATTATTACTTGATAATGATACATATACTTGTGTAGAATCCCATTATTAATTGCCTATAATTATATATATTTCACACAAATTACTTTTCATATAAGGATGAAGTTTTTGGCACAATAGTAGTGTCAACTTCATTAATCCTTACATATAAAAAATCGGGATCATGTTTTTGGCGCTGCTGTCGGGGAAGGTAACAGTTAAATTTAATTAAATTAAATAATTTTGATAAATTAGGAAATTTAGATAATATATATATACGAATATATAAAAGTACAAAAAAATAAAAAAAATAAATTTATTTAAGAGTTTATTTTTAAAGAATTTTACTTTGCTTACTTTATTTGTTTAGGCGAAATATTAGATCTGAAGGTTTAGTACCTTAAGATTCATAATTAGAACATACTATTAAAAAAACTCGAAAAACAACAAAGAGCAATTAAGAATTTGAAAGAAATGACAAATAATATAGAAAATCCAATAAATGAGAATCGACAAAGACCTTTAAAAGATTATGTGAATCCGATAGCAGATGAACTTCATTTAACTATTCAAAATCCTGATGTTGCTGCTAATTCATTTGAGCTTAAACCTGTTATTATTCAAATGATACAAAATAATTAGTTTGGAAGATCACCTACTGAAGATCCTAACTTACATCTTGCTAGCTTTCTTGAAATTTGTGCTACATTTAAATATGACAGAGTGTTTAATGATGTTGTTAGGCTTAGACTTTTTCCTTTTTCGTTAAGGGATAAAGTCAAGGCTTGGTTAAATTCATTAGCACTTGAATCTATTAGAACTTGGGGAGAACTATCACAAAAATTCTTGGCTAAATATTTTCTACCCTCGAAAACCGCTAAGCTTAGAAATGATATTACATCTTTTTGTCAGTTTGAAGGAGAATTGATATATGAAGCTTGAGAAAGATTTAAGGATCTTCTTAGAAAATGTCCACACCATGTTTTTCCAGATTGGTTAATAATTTAAACCTTTTACAATGGATTAGTAGGATCATTAAGATCTATTATAGATGTTGCTGCGGGTGGATCCTTAATGTCAAAACCTTCTGATGAAGCAAATTCTTTAATTGAAGAAATGACTAATAACAATTTTCAATGGCCCTTTGAAAAGGTAAATCCTAAGAGAGTAGCCAGTATTCATGATTCTGATGCAATGTCTATTTTAGCATCTCAAATTGCTGCTATTTCTAATAAGATTGATCAAATAAGAGTGAATTATTCTCAAATACCCCTAGTATTAGAGAAAAATTCATTAGGACAGATTATTGATACTCAACCATCTTATGAAACCTTAAACGCTATAAATAATCGAAATAACAATCCTATTCTAACTATTTTAACCCTGGATGGAAAATCACCCTAATTATAGTTTGAATAATTATAATAATTTCGTGAATCCATCAATAAATCTGAAAAATCAAGGAAATCCTAATTTTCTACCTTATTATCCTCCAAGATTTAACTCCAATCCTAACCCACAAGTTAAGGAAAAGAAGTTGATGATGGAAAAAGTGATGTTGAATATGGGAAATCAAATACACAATCAAGGGGCTGCTATTAGAAATATTGAAAATCAATTAGGACATATTACTACTGCACTTAGTAATAAACCTTCTAGAATTCTTCCAAGTACTGTGGAAGTTAATCCAAAAGATCAAAATAAAGAGAAAGTTAAAGCCATTCAATTACGAAATGGAAAAGAAGTTGAAACAAGGATCCAAAGAGAAACTGAAGTTGAAAGAAATGGAAAATGATCAACAGGAAAATGAACAAACACAGGTTCCTTTAGAAAAACCATTACCTTCATTTCCTCAAAGACTGAAGTAGAAGAATAAAGATAAACAATTTACAAAATTTTTGGAAATCCTTAAAAAGTTAACAATAAATATTCCTTTTGTTGAAGTTTTGGAACAAATTCCAAGTTATGAAAAATTTATGAAGGATGTACTAAATAAGAAAAAGAAGTTTACAAATCATAAGACTGTTGCACTCGATGAAGAGTGTAGTACTATTATTCAGAAAAAGCTTCCTAAAAAATTAAAACATCCAGATAGTTTTACTATACCTTGTGCAATTGGTGAAAAGTTTTATGGAAAAACTTTATGTGATTTAGGAACGAGTATCAATCTTATGCCCTTATCAATTTTTAAACGTTTAGATTTGGGAGAAATTGTCCCTACTGCTGTAACTCTTCAGTTAGCTAACCGATCAATAACTTATCCAAAAGGAGTTATAGTGGATGTACTAATAAAAGTGGATAAATTTATTTTTCCTGTAGACTTTATAGTATTGGATATGGAGGAAGATAAAGAGACTCCTATTATTTTAGGGAGACCATTTCTTGCAACAGGAAGAGCTGTAATAGATGTACAAAAAGGAGAA
>NW_018164790.1:286047-287946 GCF_001263595.1 Phalaenopsis equestris | reverse complement strand
GCAATAATAAAAAAAAAATAATGAATGTTTCAGGATGGAAGTAGCTGATTATCTAAGTAATGAATAATTTAAGAAAGAATTCAAAGATAAATTTAAGCAAGGAGAAATATTTGAGAATGAGGATGAAATTAAAGAAGAAGATTTGGATTATATTCAGGGCAAATTTGAAACGTTAGACTTGTTGGAAAACGATAGTAAAAATTTTATTCCTTCAAGTATTAAATCACCTAAACTTGAATTAAAGATATTACCTGCCCATTTAAAGTATGTAAGTCATGGAGAGTCATCTACATTGCCGGTTATTATATCTTCTGAGTTAACTGAGATTCAGGAACAAATGTTAATAAAAATTTTGAAAAAGTATAAAAAGGCTTTTGGATGGACTTTAGCAGATATTAAAGGAATTAGTCCTTTAATTTATCTACACAAAATTTAATTAGATGAACAATATGAACCTAAAGCTGATCCTTAGAGGAGATTAAACCTAATAATGAAATAAGTTATTAAAAAAAAATTTTAAAATGGTTAGATGCTGGAATTATATATCCTATTTCAGATAGTTCTTGGGTAAGCCCAATTCACTGTGTCCCGAAGAAAGGAGGAGTGATTGTTAAGGAAAATGAGAAAAAATGAATTAATACCAATAAAACAAGCAACTGGTTGGTGAATTTGCATTGACTATAGAAAATTAAATATGGCCACCAGAAAAGATCACTTTCCTTTACCCTTTCTATACCAAATGTTGGATAGATTGGTAGGGAATAAACATTATTTTAGATGGATATACCGGTTATCACCAATTTTGAATTGCTCTAGAGGATCAAGAGATAACAACGTTTACAAGCCCATATGGAACATTTGCTTTTCGTAGAATTGCTTTTAGACTATGCAATGCTCCTGCAACATTTCAAAGATGTTTGATGTCAATTTTTAGTAATTTTATAGAACATGGAATGGAAGTGTTTATGGACGATTTTCTGTATTTTGTACTTTGTTTGAATTATGCCTTAATAATTTAGAAAAAGTTCTGGAAGTATGTGAAAAAGTCAATTTAGTATTACATTGAGAAAAATGTCAATTTATGGTTGCATGAGGTATTGGCTCGGGCATAAAATTTCTAAAAAAGGCATGTAGGTAAATCCTAAAAAAATTCAAGTTATAGAAAAATTACGACCGCCTACTAGTGTTAAAGGGGTGAGAAGTTTTCTAGGATATGCTGGTTTTTACAGGCGCTACATAAATTTTTTTTCAAAAATAATTAAGCCTCTATGCCAGCTTTTAGAGAAAGATACAAAATTTGATTTTAATGAAGAATACATAAAAGTATTTGAATTATTAAAGAAAAAATTAGTCACTGCACCTATAATAGTACCACCTGACTGGAAGAAATCATTTGAAATATTGTGTGATGCTAGTGATTATGCTATTGGGGTTGTATTAGAACAAAGACACGATAAAGTTTTTAAAGTTATATATTATGCTAGTAAGACTCTAAATGAAGCTCAAATTAATTATACTACTACTGAAAAAGAGTTATTAGCTATTGTTTATGCCTTTGATAAATTTAGACCTTATATAATTGGAACTAAATGTATAGTGCATACAAATCATTCTGCTATTAAATACTTGATGCAAAAGAAGGATGCTAAGCTAAGATTAATTAGATGGATACTTCTATTGCAAGAGTTTGATTTTACCATTTTTGATAGAAAGGGAAATGATAATCAAATAGCTGATCATTTGTCCAGAATAAAAATAAAAATATTAACTAATTTTGTAAATGAAATTTTAGATAATTTCCCTGATGAACAATTATATAGTATTTATGAAATGAATGTACCGTGGTATGCTGATATAGTAAATTATATTGTAAGTGATATTTTACCACCTGATATAAAA
>NW_018164790.1:273524-285030 GCF_001263595.1 Phalaenopsis equestris | reverse complement strand
TCGGAAGATTATTCAGAAGAAATTTGAACCTGCACAATAAGTTCTATTATATAATACAAGATTGAGATTATTTCCAAGAAAATTAAAATCCAAATGGTTAGGACCATTTAATGTGATAAACATTTAAAGTTTATCATTATGGAACTATCGTGATTAAAGATCCTAACACTAGAAAGATATTTAAAGTTAATGGGCATCGTTTGAAGCACTATTATGAAGGACACATACCTCAATTTAAAGAAGTTTTAATGTTAAGTCAATCCAACTAAACAAATGGTATTTTAATTATGGCACAAGAGTCGACCTTGGGCCTTATTTGGGGTCGAATTTCATTAGAAAATGGGCTCCTCTACGTTCATTTTTTGCTCCACAACATTCCACCGCGCCACATTTTCATAATCTATCTTCATTCCACCACCATATTGAAGTCAATTAGTAATTTTGCTTTCATAGTTTAGAGTTTTGTGGTGAGATTTAGTGTTGAACTTTCTGTAAGAGTGTTGGAGAAGGAGAAATATGAAAGAGTTCTTCTTCCTGCATTTCTAAGGAAAGGCTACAAAGGATTTGCTTTGAGAAAGAGTTCCAGACAAGTTTGTTTGTTTATTTAATGTTGTATGAACTTTTTTTTATATATGAAATTTGTGTTTTGACATATCTTTCTCATGAAGTCTGAGTAGTTCCCTCTATCTTTCCCCCTACTCTGACATATGGTGAAATGAAGAGATAAAATGAATGTTCCATAATTAAAATATAAAATAAATTGTGATGATTTTTTAACTCTGAACTTAATTTAATTTTCAATCTGGCCAATTAATTTATTAAAATATGTTGTGAAGCATATGATCTGGGAAATGAAGTATGAGTTCTACAATAGAGTGAGGGTCACATTTGATTTCATGAAAGAGAAATTTGTTCAAGAAATTAAGTGCAAATAAATAGAGAAATATTCTTTGTTAGGTGTAGAATTAGAGAATCAATAGGGTGACAGACTAAAATACCCAATTTTATCTTAGTGTTTAAAAATCAAAGCGAGAGTTAGCCTTCAGGTGAAGGGAAGTGGGAGCTCTGGAGTGGGAAATGGTATCCTCCTAGCCTAGCCACGAATTTAGGGACTAAACCTAAGATTAACCAATGATTTTCTATGCACTGTATCAAGGTAGAAAATTAAAATTTCTCTTACTTGGCACACTACATATTATAAACATTTATGTCATGTCATTTCACCAGAATTTCATTGTAGTGGGAAGGATGCTTTTCACATAAGAAATCTTCATTACATAAACATAATTAGTAGATTAGTAGTTATTCTTAAAAATTTGCATTTCTGTTTTGCTAATAGTTAAGTAATTTAGTTTGGTTAATATCTTAACATTCAAAATTATTGACAGTGATTTTATTTGAATTTAGTGATAGAGATTTCGTTTGATTTTCTGTAAATTTCTTGTTAAAATTTATCTTTGCTAACTTACACCTTCCCTGTGGGATCGATATTTGGGGCTTAAATAAAAAGTCCATTATTACTTGATAACGATACATATACTTGCATAAAATCCCATTATTAATTTTTTATAATTATATATATATTTTACACAACTTACTTTTCATATAAGGATCAATTTTTAGGTACTGTAGCAGTGCCAACTTCAGAAATCCTTACATATAAAAAATCGGGATCAAGTTTTTGGCATCGTTGTTAGGGATTTTTTAAAGAACTTTCTTCAATCCACCCTTTTTCATTAAACATCCAAACTAATCCTGCTTCAAAAATTCCAGTGTGATCAAAATTCTCTTTCATTCTCCAATCTGAGTGATAAAAAAGGTACTTGAGATCTCCCACTGCATTCATAATACTCTAAAGTTCTCTTTCAATTTTCTTCAATTTCTTCTCTAAAGCAAGCGAACTTCCAACTATTGGTGGCATTAATGGAGTTGAAGCATGTGAAGAATGATCTATAATAGCATTTAGTGCTTCATTTCTTTTTCCATCATACTGATCATCAATAGGCAAGTAACATGTAAGTTTGGGGGATTTTGATACACCGAAAATATATGCATTTTTAGAACCATATTTTATACTTATTTTTGGTGATATTGCACTTTAATGGAAGGTATTTTGATGTTTTCTTGCAGGTTGTTGATTTTTAGGGATTAAAGCAAAAATGATGAAATTTAGAGTCAAAATGACATTTTTGAGGAAATACTCAGCGCCGACAGCGCCAAGTTCAGGGCCGACGGCGCATAACAACTGAAAGCTGGAGAACTTTTACTTAGCGCAGACTAGTGCCGATGGCGCTAAAGGTGGTTCAGACCTCGTTTCTAGAAGGTTTGATGTATTATGATGATTTTTGAAGAGTTTTTTGAGGCACCTCTTGGAGAACCGACCTTGGGCTTTATTTAGGGCCAAATTTCATCAAAAAACTGGCTCTTCTACGTTCATTTTTTGCTCCACAATGTTCCACCACGCCACATTTTCATAATCCACCTTCATTCCACCACCATTTTGGAGTCAATTAGTGATTTTGCTTTCATAGTTTAGAGTTTTTGTGGTGAGATTTAGTGTGAAACATTTTGTAAGAGTGTTGGAGAAGGAGAAAAGTGAGAGAGTTCATTTTCCTGCATTTCTAAGGAAAGGCTACAAATGATTTTCTTTGAGAAAGAGTTCCAGATAAGTTTGTTTGTTTATTTAGTGTTGTATGAACTTTTTTTTATATATGAAATTTGTATTTTGTCATATTTTTCAAATGAAATCAGAGTAGTTCCTTCTATCTTTCCCCCTACTCTGAGATATGGTGAAATGAAGAGATAAAATGAATGTATCATAATTAAAAAAAAAATAAATTCTGATGATTTTTCAACTCTGAACTTAATTTACTTTTCAATCTAGCCAATTGATTTGTTAAAATATGTTGTAAAACATATGATCCGGGAAATGGAGTATGAGTTCTACAACAGAGTGAGGGTCACATTTGATTTCATGTAGGAGAAATTCGTTTAAGAAATTAAGTGCAAATAAATAGGAAAATATTCTTTATTGGGTGTAGAATTGGAGAATCTTTAGGGTGACCGACTAAAATCCCCAATTGTGTCTTTGTGTTTAAAAATTAAAGTGAGAGTTAGCCTTCAGGTGAATGGAAGTTGGAGCTCTAGAGTGGAAGCCGATATCCTCTTAGCCTAGCCACGGATTTAGGGACTAAACCTAAGATTAACCAATGATTTTCTATACACTGTATCAGAGTAGAAAATTAAAATTGCTCTTGTTTGGCACAATACATATTATAAAAATTTATCTCATCTCATTTCACCATAATTTCATTGTAGTGGGAAGGATGCTTTTTTCACATAAGAAATCTTCATTACATAAACATAGTTAGTATATTTGTAGTTATTATTCAAAATTTACATTTCTGTTTTGCTAATAGTTAAGTAATTTAGTTTGGTTAATATCTCAACATTCAAAATTAGTGATAGTGATTTCGTTTGATTTTTTGTAAATTTCCTGTTAAAATTTTTCATTGCTAACTTACACCTTCCTTATGGGATTGATATTTGGGGCTTAAGTATAAAGTCCATTATTACTTGATAACGATACGTATACTTGCGTAGAATGCCATTATTAATTGCCTACAATTATATATATTTTACAAAATTTACTTTTCATATAAGGATCAATTTTTAGAACTGTAGTGGTGTCAACTTCATAAATCCTTACATATAAAAAATCAGGATCAGTGAGCCAGTGGGAGGGTTAATTATGTTTAACCCTCAATGGCAAGTGATGCTGGGGGAGATTTTTGGTTAAGGCCCGTAAATGGGCATGAATCCCTTAATTTAGGGATCCAATGGTCCATAGCTCACCATGGCTAGTCTAAGGGGGTTTAGCCTGGTTCATAGAGTGTGTTCAGTGGTTGTGGAGTCATAAATTTGGTGGTTTTAGGGTGGCTAGGCTAAATTTGGTGTATAGGTCCAATTTGAGTCCAAATGACCAAAGGTTGGGTTTGGGTTAGGCTAGCCATAACATTAAGCCCAATTAATTACCCAATTGATTGATCAAAATTGTGTAGATTATTGTAATGAAGATTTTGGTGAAGGATTGAAATGATTTCGAGTCCAATTGGGGGTTCAATTTGAAGGATTTTGGAATTTTGGTCATTGGGCATCTTGGGTCTAGATTGGGCTAGGCTTGGGATAAGTCTAAATTAATTGTTGATGGGGGGGGGGGGGGGGGGGGGAGGGGAATTTGGGAAATTTTGGATTTGGAGCAAAAATAAAATGAAATTAATACTTCAAAAAGGCCAATTTAAGTTTAAGTTTTATGTGTAGGATTTTTATGAAGAGTTTAGGATTCAAATTAGAGAAAATTGAGTAGGTTATGGGGTTCAATTTGGTGGGATTAAGTCATAGAGCCAAAATTGGGGGTTTGACTTAGGTCAAAATTGAGCTCAAAGCATGGGCCAATTAGGCTTGGATTTGGTTTAGATTGGTCATATGAAAGGTTAATCTAAGTTTAGAATTGAAATTGAAGAAAATTGGGCTCAAATTGATGGACATTTGAGGTAAATTTGGGAAAATTGGGCCCTTAAAGGTAATTTGGGGGTTTTGGTCAAAATGGTCAAATTGGCCAAATTGGGTTCAATTGAAGGGTCCATATTGGTTTTGGAGACATTTGGAGTGATTTTGGAGGTTTTTGGAAAATTTTGGGTGCCAAAGGTATTTTTGTATTTTTGGCCATTTTGGGGGTATTTTGGTAAATTTAGAATTTTTGGGTAGTTTTGGGTAACTTGAGTATTTTCAAATGGTTTGAAATGATTTTTGAATAAATTTGGGTATTTTGGGTGAATTTGGGGTTTCAAGGGTATTTAGTCAATTTGGGGGATTTATGGGCAAAAGACCAAGTTGAATATTTTGGTAGGGTTGGGGTACCAACCACCATATATGAGCTATGGACTAATGGAAAGCCCATTTGGGTCCTCTACACTCTAGTCTTAGCGAAACCCTAGCCTAGAGCCAGTGGGTTTAGGGGACCATCTACATGAGATGAGTCTGAGTCTCCCGAAAGATCAAGGGATCAAAGTCAAGAAATTTTGGGTTTAGGGTTATAAGTGATTGTGAGTGAAAGTGAGTGAAAGTGAGTGCCTTAACTCCAGACCGACACCCAGGGCCAACCTTAAGGTCAGGTAGTCCTAGGGGGACTTTCCTTGAGCTCCCTCATAGTGACCCCACCTACTAAGTGCTAGAGGTTATGACCAATATGTGGCACTTCAAGATGAGCAAAAAAGTGAGCAGAATTTCTAATGGTGAGGGTTCCTTTTCTAGTTCTCTAGGAATAGTCAATAAGAAGGTCCTATGGCTAGACCCTAGGTTACTAAAGAGATAAAACTAAACCTCAACCAAAAGTAAGGTAAAAAACTTGCACCTAGGATCATGAGAGATATGTGGATGATAATTGGAATTAAGAGGAAAGGGATTGTTGAGAGTGGCAGCGAGCAGACGATTTGAAAGGGAAAGATGAATTTCCTCGCGGGAGTAATTTGCAGTTGAAGCACCATTTAAATTCTTGGAGAAATACATAATCTATAATTCTTAAGTGAGTTATAGCGTGAGAACCTTCTCTTCTTTGGATACAACCATAAAGGGAAAACAACCACCGACAACAAGCTGGAATGAATTCTGAAATCAGAAAGTCAAAAATTAAACCCTATGACAACAATACATGCTTAAATAGAGGATGTATTTGCGTCAAATGAAAATAGAAAGGGAGAATAATTCCTACCCAATGAAAAGATGGGGAAGAGGCTGCTCTAGCCTCCTACTAGACTGAACCTTCTCTTGTTGAACCGGTAGGGTCTGATTCAAACCTCAACCCATGCATCAGTCTCCCATAGTTGGAAAAGATTTAAGCTCATCCTCCTAGTAGTCAGGTTGGTCATGCTATAAGCTCTTGGTAAGTCAATTTTGTAGGCAGCATCATTTCAAAAAACATCTTGATGGATTATGTATTTGTCCAGTTTTCGCACAATCTGAGTCGGAGGTACATAATGAAGTAAGTTATCCAGACCTAAATTTCGAAAAACTAATTCTATAATACACTTCTCTCACTCCACACACTCAGTTGGATGTGTCTACTCAACAAGGCTGTCAGGGGGTGAACTATTGAATGACATTTAGAGCAGGTTGAGCCACCCTGACGTGTAACCACTCATGAGAGGTGTTTTATTCTTCTCGGGATGGACCTAGATCTCATCGTAGATTATTCTTTATCTCAAAGATCCTGGGGTGATTCCCACTGCTATGGCTCATTAAACCAGTCTGACCTCTGTCAGGAGGTACAACATTGAACTGATTCTAATCTCTAAATGACTTACAATTGTCTTTGAGAAGTATCTCAATATCCCTCATCTCTAATAAGTTGGATCTCCTTCTGTAAGGGCAAATCATGAGGCAAGTTATATATCTAAAATTCCTGAAATCATTTTATCTAACATTAACATGTGTCTAGTATCAACTTCTTAAGCTCATAACCCTTTTGGACATCCACAGCCAGTCCTACTAATGTTCCTCTCAACGCTTGCCCAATGGTAGCTTGAGGCACCACAATCTCATACTCAGTATGAACACGCCTTACATCAAAGTGCTTCCTTCTAGAAAATTTATTGTCACCTCCACTGTAATCTTTCTCCTAAAGTCAACTATAATTGATAATGTCTCTTCCTCATTGGCTACAAAATGAGAATCCTATCTAAAGTCTTCATCTTCTTTAGGATCAATTCTGTGCACCAAATTTTTCAATAACAACCTGTTTAGTGAAACAGATCACCCCCTAGTTATGTAGTCTAATTCAATATGTCCAAATCTATGACACTTGTAACACTTCCTAGTTATGACAGATTTAGGTATGCAGATTCATTGTACCTATTATCCATTATGAACCAGCTCTTCCTCTAATGGGTTAATTTTAAGTATGTTCCTTCGTGTATTCTAATGGTAAGATTCTGAGGTTGAAATTTGTCTGTAATATGTAAGGGTCACTCGTTGATATGGTCTCTTCACTGTAGAAGCTAAAGTCTGCAACCTCTATCTATAGTAAGCTAGTAGGAATTGGTGTTGTGTCTCTTGCTTCATCTTCAGATACTCTTAATCTCTCCTTTGACTCTCCCAATCATGGTTGAGGATAACCTCCCACAATCCTCCGCTGAAGTTAGTGGATCTCTTGCTACATCTCCTCTCGGGTAGGCTCGGGCATGTATCTCTTTAATGTCATGCCTAGGTTTTAAAATTTGAAAGAGGGTATAAAAATTGGTTTAAAGTTACTGATTTTGAAAATTAGTGTGTGGAAATTATGGTTCGGGATATGTGGTAGTGGAAGGAGTATTTGGTGGTAGGAAAGAAAATTTATTGGTTATGACAGACGTTAGGAAATCATAGAATAAGACTAATGTAAATTTAGCTCTGACACCAAATGAGGCAAATCACAGAAAAAATATCAATATTATTGCTGAAATTTAAATGTTACAATATTGACTCTTGTAACAAGAAATAAAAGATAACAAATATAGATAGACACCCTAGGGCAAAGACGAAGAGGGTAAGTGATCCCGACGAAATATAGTTGTGTAAAAATTATATAGTTGACTCCGCTATGCAACGGTGCCAAAAGCTTAATGCAATATTTTATGAATGGATCATTAGCTGATCACAAGGAAAAAGAGGGGAAAATTTAATTTTTAATATAAAATTCTCTCCTCAATTTGAGCAAGATTATATTGATTATGATCATAGGAATAAATTATACTGCTAAAGTACAATCATTTGAATCTCAAAAAGAGCAAAGTATGTTATAATTAGTGTGGCATTCTTCTGTTTGAGCTTAAAAAGTAATAGATTAGGAAGCTCATGAATAAGAAGAATGTTTAGATATTATTTTTTTATCAAAAAAAATAATAAACAACAATGTGAAAATGAATAAGTGATCTATAAGTAGAGATTGACTCTATAATATTTATTGAAACAACTAAAATTGTGGGATTAACAATAATTATAGATGGAATGATAAGAGTATTTAAGAAGCTGACCTTCATTTTCTTGACTCTTTTATAATTAGATATGTTATGTCTAAAAAGGTACGTCAGAATAAAATTAAGGATCTTTTTTATCATAATCTTTTTTTAATAAACAAGTATCTATGAACCAATCCAAATAGAATTAAAAAATTAGTGAGTAACATAAATCACAACTAACACCCTGACACTAAATTATCTAATATGTTATGTTGTGTGGGCATCAATTCAAAGATCGATTAAAAAATATAACAGTTAAGGCAAATAAAAATTGCATATTAAAGAGGTGAATTTTAGAGCATAGAATGAAATCCAGATTTTTATAGTAAGACAACTGTTAAGCAATTCATAATCATGAGAACACTTACCTAATATCAACTAGCAAATCTAATTTAATGAAAAAGCAATGACTATTTAGTTTTTAATCCTATCAAACATAAAGAACCACACCTTTATTATTCATCAAATAAATTAGAAACTGAGCACATTATCATAATGCAAACAAAAATATCTGATGCGTTGCTAGGAAACCCTACTAGCTAGAAAAACTATCAAATATTAAGAGGTGAGATTAATTAAATTAAAAGCTTTCTAAATTTCCATAAAATTTTAGCATGTTATTTCTTTTAGTGTAACTAAAAAAGGGGAAACCAACTATTGCACAAAAATAAATGAAAATGTTGGTTGAAAATTCTTCTTCACTATAAAAAAGGTTTTTCCTGTCATGGAAAGCTCAAATATTACTATTTTAAAATTTTATTATTCATAAATAAATCAATTTGATCTTGTTAAGAAGCACACGCTTGATTTGTTCATCAAACGATGAGTTGATCTTTAAACCAACATATTACACTTGTAATTTAATCATTTTCATTTATTAGAAATTGATTCTAGTTATTTGGTTTAAATTCTATTAAGTTGGCCTTGAATTTGTTAATCAGGAACCATTTCAAATACAAGCTGAATGCAAATACATCAACTTTCAAATGAACTGAATACAAATTAACAAACAACTAGCTAGCTAATCTTCAACTCATTTACATTGCTAAGAACTTGTCAGTGTGAAACCTAAGTCAGTGAATGGGATAAGCATGGTTGCATAACAATTAAATGCCAAATTATATTAAAAAAGTGCTCATGCCTCATTCCTCCAATTCTTAGATTTTATTTTCTTACTTTATTATTCTACAAATGTTTCATTGCTCACCCATATTTTTTTTTCATCAACTCGCAAAATGGTTGATCCTATCTCTCTTAACTTCATTAATGATTGGTTCTAATGTTAAAATTTAGATAGGTTCATCTATAATAGCTAAACATAAAAAGTTGTTAGTTTTGCATCCCACTAAATACATTCTTTTATTGTTTTCAATCTTTAATAGTGTAGTTATAAAATTTCAAATATTAAGATAGCAACCATCATCCTATTAAGAGAACATGAATGATTCAACAAATAGTTGCAGAAAAAAATCTTCAAAAGCAAAGAAGGCAAAGAAGATTTTTTAGGTGATAAGAAAATAGAATTTGTATAAAGTTAAATAGAACTGTAAGAAAGATCATACAACAACCCTCTTTGTAGAGAGCTAAAAAAAGATATAAAGCATGCATAAGGCAAAAATTTATGAATTATTTAAGGTAACTTAATTAAATAAAAATTATGGAGGTTTTAATATTAATTAGAGAGTCCTAACGAATATTCAATTAATAATTAAAAAAATATAATCTTCATTAGAAATTAAATAAAAAAATTAAAGACAATAAGAAGAATAGATTATAAATATCTCTCAGAAGTTAACATATTTTTGTATATTTTAGAAATTTAAGGATAATGTAAAAAATAATATTTCTCTAAATTAAAAAAAAAATGTAATGAATCAAATAGAAAGTACATATGAATAAAGGCAGTAGAACATATTTTTATTAGTCTTTAATAGAAAAATGACTACAATACTTTTTTTAAGTTGTAAACATATCCTCATATATATATATATATATATATATATATAGTAAATAGTCACAATACACATTATAGAGAGATAATGGAAAATGCTCTTATGTTTTTATTCTAAGAAATAACAATCAATTTTAAAAGTAGGGCTTTGTTTCATAGCTGAAAGGATAAAAGTGAAGTATAAGCTGCTAATCTATGATCTACTTAAATAAAATGACGGTAAAAATGTGATGTGATAATAAATGAGCCAAATTGAGGATTAAGAATATATAAGGAATATTTTTCTAAAATAAGCACTGAACTTTAGTCTCTACATTGTGAGGTTCAGAATTTAAAAAATATAGAAGGAGTTATTATAAGAGAATCTTTCTTGAAAACTAAATTAGTGAAGCAAATGAGGGCTTGCCAAAAAATTTTATAGCACTACATAAATTATTGCAATAACCAGAAAATCAAGGATTGTGAAAAAAAAATGTCCAAATGAATGAGCTTTATGCATTCCACTGAAAGGAAGAACAAAGCATTTTATTCGTAGGTGTCTGAAAGCAAATTTCATAATAGGTATGAAGCCATTACCATCATCATCTTCACTATTAGTCTATCTTAGTTAATCAAGATTAGAATTATGAATCTTTTTTTTACTTTCAATCTATTAAATGGTAATAAGTGTTTAACATTTTAATTATAAATCATTTTAAACTACATCTATTTATCTTAGTGGATGAAAATTAGCATATATGCATTCTTTAAGATAAGATAAGAAAACAGTCGATTACTTATTTAAAATAACATAGAATCTTTTTTTGTCAACAAAAATTGAACCAAATACCATTTTTGTATAGAATTAGGAGCATACTACATGTGTCAAGACTTTCTATAGATTCTACTCATGTCATCCATGGCACAACACTCTCATTACCCCACCCTTCCCACTTCTCCCATAAAATTCTAGCCAACAACTATTTCATCCACTTCTAGCTATTACCATGACTTGCTTAAATTCATGAGTCAACACCTCAACTTCTACAACTAGGTTACTTGAACCATAATCATTACATCCTCTCCTTTGATGCAACAACTACAAGGCCAACATGTATATCATGAGGGATAAAGACTAACCCAAGTGAATGATAAGTTAACGGAATTGCCAGCCAAATTTTATGAGAACTCACCATTTATGGCTCCAGAAAAATTTATTAGCTAAAATACTGAGAGGATTTTCCATGCCAACCTCAAGATAATTCCCTAGTAAAACTAAGTAGGACTCTTCAAGAGACTATAGAGATACATTAACCATGTTCATGAAAATCATAGTTGTTGACATATATATCAAACACACTAGACAAATTCTGCTAAATTACTCTCCCAAGCATAGATATCTACTCAATAATAATCACTAAAATATCTATTGACTTCTCCAAATTTGATAACCATATAACAGTCTGAATCCAAGTCCTTCGTTTATTCACCTCTTTTTTATTATATATATATATATATATAT
>NW_018164790.1:264236-273513 GCF_001263595.1 Phalaenopsis equestris | reverse complement strand
AGATGGTATATATATATATATATATGTCACATTCTATAGTCATTCATTTAATCTCAAACTAACATTCTTCCCTTTCTATAAACATAAGGCTATGAGGTAAAGCTATTTATTCATGCCATTTTATGTCGTCTTGTGCAATATAAGATATTTGATATTCTCATTTTCTATATTATTTATCACTAAGAAAATATTGAATTCTTTTCCTTCTTTCTCTTAGCTTTCCTCTCTTTTTTTTTCTAAGCCAACTTCTCTTTTTTATAACATTCTAGCATAATCAACAAACAAACAAAAAAGGACTCATCACTAGAATAAACTTGGATCTTTTCACACTTAGCCATTGTCATCCTTGCTAGAGCTCTTGTTGGACATCATTTTTTCTGCCTTCTCTTAGACCATCCTGTTGGGATCAATGGAGAAAAAAAAGAGGTATTGCTCTTTGGTCTTCTTTAGATCTATATCATCCTTGTTGCTTGTCACTACAAAATTATGTTTTATTGCCCAAATTCAGCATTCATACTTGTGTTCTCTTCACTAATGGACACTTGCATTTCATGTCGTTGACATCCACCTCATTCCAATTCTTAAACCTTCTCTACATGGTCTTTTCCTCCAGCTCAACTCGTCAATACTAACTAATCCATTGAGTGCTAGATTTAATTAATCCAGTAGAAATATCTCAGATAAAAGTATTGCCACTACGAAGTCATTTCATACACAACTATAATTCATAATAGATAATACAATGATTAAACTGGAAAAAAAAGTATAGAATGACTATACAAATAACCTGATAATTTTTTTCTATTTATGGCTTTTATTGTAATTAGGGATGATGTGATATTTTGGCTTAATTTAATTGTATGCCCTAATTAATCTTTATTTATGAAAAGGAACCTAGGGTATATAAGAGACTTATGGTTGGACGATGAGAGGTGTTGAGCTGTAACCCCAAGCAGTTTTTCTTACTCTCTTATGGTGCTGATGGAATCTCTCTCCCTATGGATCCAGGTGAATCAATTCAATGTTGAACCACATAAAAATTTGTGTTTAATTGTTGTTGTGTGAATTTCAATACTTCTGCATTGTTTTCACAAAAAAATTGGTATAAGAGCATTGGGTTCATAATCGAAACGTTGTTCAACTTCTACAGCAGAAAATCCAGTGTGTGTTACCAACTATTTTGAAAGCGATTCGATGTCCTTCCGCAAGAAATTCTACAACATCTCGAATGTAACTTCCCAAAACCAGGATGATGAATTAGAGGAAATCTTTGATTTCTACTAGAAGAAAAAATCCTTTGATTCTTCCTCATAGGGAAGGAAAGAAGCGCAACTTTTGGGAGAAGCATACAAAGAAGAAGCATTTTTTGGGAAAAGCATAAAAAAAGTTTTTAAGGAAAAAAAGGAAAAAAGAAAGAATAAAAGTAAAAGTAAAATGAAAAAAATAAGGAATTTCTGACAAAAATAGTGAATCCTTTATTTTCTAAAATTTATTTCTTTTTTAAGTTGACCTTTTTTTATTGTTTGTTTTTTTCTTTTTTTTTATATTCTCTTAAAGGAATTATTTTTTAAGATAAGGAATTCTAACAGTGGTAGCCATGATAGATAACACAATTGCATGTTCTTCAATGTCCACTATGACGGTGGAAAAGTCTATTTATCAGGTAATTATGCATCTAATCAAAAGAGATATGATAAAATTTGACGGCAACAAGAACTTTGGTATGTGGCGATGCAAGGTGATGGAAGCACTGTGTTCTTTGAATCTGGAGGATGTCATAGATAGTTAGGAATGTTCTGAAGAGATGTCAGAGAGAGATTTGTTGAAGATGAACGAAGTGCTCGTGGTTTGATAAAAAATTGCCTGAGAGAGGATATCAACTATGGGTGATGGTAGAGACTTCTGTAGAGAAATTGTGGAGGATTTTTTAGAACAAACATTTCACGAAGAGTGGTTCGAACAGTCTCCATATGAATACTTTATAAATTTTAGATGAGGCGGGGCTTACCATTGATGAGCACATGAATGACTTAATAAAGTTATTAGCAGATCTATTAAATTCAGATGAGAATATTGGAGATGAAGAGAAGGTTCTCCTTCTGTTTAATTCTCTCACGAATGAGTATGAAAATTTCATTATGACACTCATTTATCGGAAGGAAGCCTTGATTTATGGCAAAATGACTACGACATTGTTGAATCATGAGTTAAGTTGAAGATACAAGGAGTTCACAAAGATGGAATTTTCTGAGGCATTTACACTCTAACATGGCAGATTTGAGCCAAAGAAGAAGACTTGGTTAAAGAAAAATGGTTGTGGTGACCCTTCTCAAAAGTAGGGCAAGCCTCGTGGGTGCAATCATGAGAAAAATTAGTGTGTTTTCTATTTAGAAACTATTTATTAGAAGAAAGATTGTTTGAATTGTTTGAAACTGAAGGATAAGAGAGAAAGAAAGTTGCATCTAAGTTGAAAGTCAATTTCATTGTGAAAAGATGTGAAGAGACGATGTATCATTATCTATAGTTTCTCATTGTTTGTTTATAGATGGCTTGTGTTGGATTTTGGATACAGGTGCTGACTATCATATCTATCCTCATTGAGGTTTGCTCTGTATGTACAAGGAACCAGATAGTTGTGTAGTGATTATGGGCAACGATCAAGCTTAACGTCCTATTAATGTAGGGAGTATCATTTTCAGAATGCTTGATGATGCTATAAGGGAGCTGATCGATGTGAAATATAGATATCAGGAAGAATTTGCTGCCAGTTGGGGCTTTAGAGTTCAGGGGCTACGAGGTAGTTATTGAGATAAGAGTTCTGAGAATATGTCATGGAACAATGATTTTTATGAAGGGAGTTTTGTCATCATATTCTTTACCATCTTAAGGTTAGTATAGCGATTGGAATGGCTATTGTTATTGATATTTCTTTTGATGTCACTATGTTCTAGCATATGTTGTTAGCTCATGCTAAGAGATTCACTTCAGGCATTGGTGAAGAAAGGATCGATCAAAGGAGAGAGCACCTGCAAGCTTGATTTCTGTGAACATTGTGTGTTTCACAAGAAGATATGACTTCTATCTTTCGGTATTTTCATCTACAGTTCAAAAATTTTTTAGAGAGTATGTTCACAAAGATGTTTGGGGCCTGAAAAAGACAACATCATTCAATGGGTGAAGATACTTTTTTTTTTAATGATTACTCTAGATCCATTTGGGTGTACACCATGATTCGAAAAAATGAAGTACTGGTGAAGATTCTCATAACTTGGAAAAAGTGGATTGATACTCAGACTGGTAAAAAGAGTTGGTGTATCAGATAAGATTATGGTGGTGAATACAATTTGGATTTGTTCTTGAAAGAGGGTAGAGTGTCAAAAAGTTGTGATAAATCATCACTTCACTGTTTAAGAGACACCACAATAGAACAAGGTGGAAGAGAGGATGAATAGACTTTGGTAGAGAAATTTAGGTTTATGATATCCATTGCTGGGTTAGATAGAATCTATTAGATCGAGTCTATAAAATATTTCTATCACTTGGTGAACCATCTGCCTTCTGCAGTTAGTTGTAAGAAGACCCCAAAAAAGATGTGGCCAGGGCATCCTGCTAGATATTATGAGCACATGAGAGTGTTTGGCCATCCAATTTTACTGTCACATGCAAAATGATAAATTGGAACCAAGAGAAAAGAAGACGATCTTTATTAGTTTCAGGCATGGAGTCAAAGGCTTAAAGTTATATGATCAGTTAGAAAGGAAAGTAGTCATTAACAGGGATGTTACATTCGACAAATCAAGTTTGTTGAAAAATTGAGACTCAAAGCAGATGGAGAGTTCTACTGAGACCACAAATATGCAGAAGTTAAAGTTTAATGCAACTTCATTTATTCCATAGAGTTCATCCACTTCGACTGATGGTATATGTATGTTGATAATGCTCAGAAGGAGGTGAATGAAGATGTTAAGGATAGGATTCCTGCTCAAGAATCTATTACTAGAAGCAGGACCAGGGGTCAGAATGTCCCAAAACTAGCTTCATTGAGGGATCATATTACATTTACACTTTTAACCACAGTGGCAGAAATTTTTTGTCACTACAAAGAAGCGGTGGAGAGCCTAGATTGTGATCATTAGAGAGAGGTAATGGATGAAGAAATGGAGTCTTTTTGGAAGAATAATACTTAGAGGTTGGTGAAGTATCCTCCAAAAAGGAAAGCCATTAGATACAATGGGTGTTTGCAAAGAAGGAAGGATCTCATGGAGTTGATATGAAGTACAAGACAAGATTAGTAGCCAAAGAATTTGTGCAACAAGAAAATATTGATTATGATTAAGTATTCTCCTTAATGGTCAAGCTTCTCTCAATCCATGTTCTCTTAGCACTTGTAGCGCACTACAGTCTGATCTTGGAACAGTTCAATGTGAAGATTGCATTCCTATATAGAGAACTGCAAGAGGAGATCTACATGTTGTAACCATTGAATATGGAGCATCAAAAGCTTTGGTTTGCAAACTAAACATATAAGTATTTGTATGGATTAAAGTAGCTACCACGACGGTGGTATAAAAATTTGATCAGTTCATGAGAGGACATGAGTATACGAGAATCCAGTATATCATTATGCATATGACAAAAAATTGTGTCAACAATGAGTTCATTTACTTACTTCTATATGTTGAAGATTTGTTGATTATATTTGTCAATCAGATTGAGGTTGACAAAATGAATACTGAACTGCAAAATAAGGAAGTTCGGTGAAGCTCATAGAATGCTTACATCAAAATTATGAGGGACATGACAACTGAAATGTTTGGCTTTCACAATGAGCTTATGTTTGGAAGGTGCTGAAGAAATTTGAGGTTGATGATTTGAGCAAGGCGGTGAGTCTACCCATTTCATCTCACTTTCAGTTGAGTTCAAATCGGTATCCTAAAGATGATCATTAAAGAAAAAAATATACGATTGGTTCCTTATTCTAGTGCAGTAGGTAGTCTGTTGTATGTTTGGTTTGTACTATACCAGATATTGCATCAGTAGTTGGTATTGTTAGCAAGTTTATGTATGATCTAGAAAAGAGTCATTGGTTGGCTGTGAAGAGATTCTAAGATATCTGAAGGGTACAATTGATGTTGTTTTGATCTTTGAGAGACAATCAACTAGTGTAGATTTGTGTGTAGGTTACACCGACTCAGACTATACAGGTGATAGGGATAGGCGGAGATCTTTGAACCATTATTTATTCAAATTGGAAGGAGGTTCAGTTAGTTTTAACGTCAGTTCTTCAGTGTACTGTTGCTTTGACTTCTATGACGGTTGAGTACATGATGGTCATGAAGATGATGAAGGAAGTAATATAGATACAGTGCCCATTGGATGACTTGGGAGCTGATCACGGGTCTTTGACGATGTTCTGTGACAATTAGAGTAAAATATTCTTGGCCACAAATTCAGTTCATCATCTCGTACCAAACATAATGATGTGAAGTATCACTTGATTGAAGACGATAAGATTCAATTAAAGAAGAAAAATACAAAAAAGAATCCAGCGGACATGCTTGTGAAGGTCCTACCAGTTCAACAGTACACCTATTGCAGGAGCTTAGTGAACATCCGAGCTCAAGATTGATTGCCCAGTCGTGCATGTTGAAGAACTATATGATGATTGATCCCTTCGAGAGGGGGGTACATAAGCAGTTATCTTGGTGCACCTGAATTGGAGTTTGAAACTCATTAGTCATCTCCCACTTATCTGAAAGTAAGAGATGAGGTGGAAATTATTGTATTTGTATCGTTTATTGTAATTAGGGGTAATTTGGTCTTTTAGCTTTATGTACTTATATATTCTCTAATCCCCTTTTATAAAAACGGACCTAGGGCTTGTGACAGACTTATGCATGTATGGTGAGAAGTGTCGAGTAGTAACCCCAAGCTATTTTTCTTTATTCAATCCAGTGCTAGTGGAATCTCTCTCCGTGTGAATATAAGCAAATCAATTCAACTTCAAACCACGTAAATCTTTGTATTTGATTGTTGTTGTGTGAACTTTTACGCTCCAATATTATTTTCCCGTAATAAAATTACCATGAAGAAATACATTTTTACAAGTTTATGGAAATGAACATCGATATCCATAAAATGCAACAAAAGCAATACAATAGAAAATGTCATTCGGAATATAGACAAGTTTCAAACCACACATTACTCATTTTAGAATTTTCTATGCTGATGCTATTGTCGTATATTCTATATATTATCAGAAATCTTATATTCGAATATGTTACTTGTCCCCTTTCGCCGGCTCGCTGTCTATCACTACCACCGACAAAGCACGAGAAATTATTTGTCTCAACATGCGCGTTTGTCGTGGATTCTTAGCAAGAGTATTATTATCTACTCAGAAGAGCTTCGGTATTTTAACCAAGTTAGAAGCCTGCTTGAGAATATTTTAATGTTAATTGAGCTACTGAGGTGGAAAGCTTCTGAATTGTGCCTATAAATTAAAAAATGTCCATTTTCTTAAATTTTATTTTTTATCTTATTTAAATTAAATATCCTTGAATTCTCCGTGCAAAATCGAATATGCAATTAATTATTTTGCCTTCAAATTGTCTTTTATTAGTCTCGTATGTATTTTTGCCTAATAGATCATATACCTATACTAAGCATAATTACGAAATAGTTGAGTTAAATTCCTAAGAAGAAAGAACTTGGAAAGATTTCAAACAATCCGTCAAGTTAATCAATGTAACTAGCAGCAACTTAGACTTATTTTTACTATATTTATTACTTTATACAATCAAAGATATACTAATTTGGGCTTACATCATCTTTTAATATTTTTCTTCATATTCCAATTTGGTCGATGGTTTTTAATATGTACGTAGCTAAAACTCATGTCACCAAAAATAGATTCAATGATCTAGAATGCAATCCATACTCTCATTCTTATGCTGCTTAATCCTATCACAATTAACAACCGAATGCCATCAAGCTAGTAGTGAGGTGTGTGTGTGTGTGTGTGTGTCACTGCGTAGTTAGATCAACTGATAGGGCATTTGCTTATCAATTTTAAGTCTTCTCTGGTATGGAGTTCGAATCCCCAAGTGTAGGATATGGTACTCGAATAGACTCATGCATGAGGAATAATTGAGGCTCGTATTATAATCTCCAACCTTTCTTTTAAGAAAAATAATGTATATATATGTCCCTCTTTATTTCTGATATTCTCTCTATCACTCTCCCTCGCCTCGAGATTTGGGAGTAATGGCCGGAAAAATTAAGAAGGCTCAAGATGCAAGGAGGCCAGCCTATAGACTTCATGGCTTCATCAAATATCTCTGGACAGAAATTAATGAGATATGGAACTCACGAAGCTGCTTGGAAGGCTCACTATTTCCAATATAAAAAGTGGAAATAGACCGCTTAAAGCTTCTTCCGAGGAAAACCGCAGTAGCGGGTCTAAGAAGGCCAACGAAAGCAGAGCTTCGCCGCCAGAAATTACGTTATTAATTACTGTTTGGTGTCCATCAGCTTGATGCATATATTTCCAGATTAAGCGTGGAGTTCAATATTTTCAGAGATTGTATGCGTCTAAAATTCTTCAAAAGAAAGAATCCAGAACAATAAGTATCACCAAATAATTAACATACAGTCAACAGAAGAAACCTCGAGCTACGGTACTGAAAAGGTGGCTAAAATACAATGATGAAGAAAAATCATGACCTTATACTGAATATGACTGTTATTAGAGTATTTTTGTAAGCAAAATAATTATCATTATTTAAAATGATCATATATACTAAAAAAAATGAGAGAATTACATTGGAAGATAAAATATTCGCCATTCTCCATTTCCCAAGGTTTCGTATAAGATGAGAAATTTGAAAGTAGACCTAATATGTCTAGGGCACAGAAATTTACTTTGTACGCTTATCATTTTGTTTTTTCGTGAAGTGAGTAGAAGACAAAATGTTCCATTGAAGAATCAAAAAATAAAGATAGTAAACGCTAAGTGATTGATTCTTATTATGCCTACAAGCGTTTTGCTATGGTCTAGATGGAGCAAACATAGTCATGATCCTTTCTTGATCTGCAAGAATCAACTTAAGAAGTGCGCCGATTGGGAGAATCTTGGGTTTGTTGATCAGGAGAGATAAATAGAGCACAATTTTTAATGTAAATTCTACTATAGAAACGGAATCATTATCAATATCAAGCAATTCGACATTAAGCATTATCAAATGCACTACAAAAATTTAGTCTATTTATGACTATCAGATGTCATCAGCAAATATTAGAAAATTGTTATCTTTAAGTAATATTAGAATCGAGGTTACGTACAATTTGAGTTTAAGCACTTGAGAAACCATTAACTCTAGTGAAAATGGAATTTGAGAGCATTTGGTTGTCTCTGTTGTGTTAATCTAGTTGTCTCTAGAAATTGTTTATGTATTTTTGCACATTTTTCATGTGGATTAGGAAGTTTTGAAAACCGTTTTATGGTTAGGTGGTTAGGAAAACCGTTAAGTGGTTAGTTAGTTTTATTTTCAGAAAAATGTGATGTATTTGCTTATAAATTAAACTAGAAAATGTAGAGGGTGTGTGAACTACTAAAAAAAATTCCTCCATTTTTGTTGGCGTTTAAAGTTTGGTTTTGAAAATCAACATTTGGTATCAAAGCGAAGGTGTCAAAGAAATGACCGGAAATGATGGAGATCCATCTAAGTCACTTGCTGTCATCAAACCGACGACAAGAGGAGCCTCAATCCCGATCCAATTTCCAACATTAAGTGAAACGAACTACAGCATATGGGCTGTCAAGATGAAGATAATCTTGCGTTCACTAGGAGTATGGTCAGTGATTGAAGGTGAAGAAAAAGACGATGAAAAAGATCAAGGCGCCATGGTAGCCATTTCGCAAGCCTTGCCGGATGACGTGATGATGGTAATCGCGGAGAAAAAGACGACAAAGGAGGCTTGGGACGCACTCAGGGAGATGCGAGTCGGCGAAGATCGCGTTAAGAAGGCACGCGTACAGGTTCTGAAACGACAACTGAACAAGTTACACATGGAGGATTCAGAGACAATAAACGAATTTTCCATGAAGCTTACCACGCTGGTAGGTGAGATCCGCTCACTGGGCATGAAGTTCGACGACAGTGAAGTTGTTGAAAAATTGTTCAGTGCAGTTCCAGATAGATTCTCCAAATTATTGGAACAATCGAACAATTTGGCGATATTGAGAAGATGTCGGTATCCGAGGCGATAGGTCGTC
>NW_018164790.1:262736-263866 GCF_001263595.1 Phalaenopsis equestris | reverse complement strand
AAGGTGGCGTCAAAGTTTAAAAACACCCGAGAGAAGGCTTGGTATTTAGATACTGGTGCAAGTAATCACATGACCGGTTGTATCGAAAAATTTGCTAAAATTGACACGACAATTAAAGGGTCTGTCAAATTTGGGGATGGCTCGACTGTAGAAATCCAAGGAAGAGGTTCAGTTTTGTTTGAAGGCTTCGCAGGTGAACATAAAATACTTACTAATGTCTACTACATCCCGATGTTGAAGAGCAACATAATAAGTATTGGCCAGTTAGATGAGAACGGATGCAAAGTTGAGGTTGAAGGAGGTGTTATGAATATTTAAGACAGATCACAAAGGCTATTAGCAAAAGTGAACAGGTCAAGCAACCGATTATATATGTTTAACATAGCAACAACTCTCCCCGAATGCCTTCTGGCTAGGAGCAAAGAAGAAGCATGGCGATGGCATGCAAGATATGGGCATGTTAATTTTCATGCTTTGAAGTTTCTAAGTCAGAAAAAGATGGTGCACGGCTTGCCCAAAATCGAGCATGAGGACCGCATCTGTGATGGTTGTTTGATTGGAAAGCAACACCGAAATCCTTTTCCAGCAGTGGCAAAATTCCGAGCAGAATCACCTCTTGAACTGTGGCATGGAGATTTGTGCGGCCCAATTACCCCTGCTACTCACGAAGGGAAGTGCTATTTTTTTTTGTTGGTTGACGATTGTACCAGATTTATGTGGCAGGTGCCGATCTGATGAAAAGGAGAAGCATTTGAGGCATTTAAGAAGGTCAAAGTTGCAGCCGAAATGGAGAAAAACAGTAAGCTGAAAGCTTTGCGCACAGATCGTGGTGGTGAATTCATCTCAAATGAGTTTAAGAGTTACTGTGAGCTGTTGGGAATTAAGCGTTATCTTACGGCACCTTATTCTCCTCAGCAGAACGAAGTTGTTGAATGACAAAATCAAACGGTGGTCGACATGGCAAGGAGCTTGTTGAAAAGTATGGAAGTCCCGGGCGAATTTTGGGGAGAAGCGGTATTAACTGCCGTATATATCTTAAATAGAGCACCAACAAAGAGCGTCGTCGGCAAAACACCCTATGAAGCATATTATGACCGCAAGCCAAGTGTCGATCATTTTCGTATTTTTGG
>NW_018164790.1:241263-262631 GCF_001263595.1 Phalaenopsis equestris | reverse complement strand
GAATGTTTGATCCAGCGACAAGACGAGTTGTGGTGACACGAGATGCAGTGTTCGAGGAGAAGAAGAAGTGGGAGTGGAGTAAATCTCCAGTAGCAGGTACAGGATCAGCAGGGAAAACTCTTACAACACATTATTTTACCATAACAGATGAATCTGATACGACAAATCAGGAAGATAAAAAGACGTTCAACGGTTATGGTATTGATATCATAAATTCTGGTATGGATTTCCCACAGCCGACACGGGAACAAACTGATAACCAATACCAGCATGCTTCACCAGTGATGAACATCAGATTCAGAACATCAATTTCAGATCCTGATTCATTGACACCACACACTCCAGATACAACTTTTGATGCTCTTGATGGTTCGGCCTTGACAGAAGCAGTGCATCCCACAACATCTGATGAGAGTTCATTAGAAGGGCCACGGGGTCAGCGTGACATCAAAAGCCTTTACGATGAAACCTTCCCAATAGAACTAGAGTATTCGGGATTGTGTTTGCTAGGAGAGGAGGATCCATCAACTCTCGAAGAAGCTAAGGCAGACCCGATGTGGAGACAAGCAATGGAGGAGGAAATTTCTTCCATTCGAAGAAATGAAACCTGGAAGCTCGTTTCATTACCCGAAGGCCACAAACCTATAGGTCTAAAATGGGTTTACAAGCTAAAGAAGGACACTCAAGGAAGAATTGTGAAGCACAAGGCGAGATTAGTGGCAAAGGGGTACGTTCAACGACAAGGCATAGACTTTGATGAAATTTTTGCCCCTGTTGCTCGGCTAGAGACAGTACGTTTGCTACTCTCTATTGCGGCACATGAAGGATGGGAGGTTCATCATATGGATGTGAAGTCAGCCTTCCTCAACGGTGATTTGGAAGAGGAAGTGTATGTCACTCAACCGCCGGGATTTGAAATAAAGGGAGAAGAGCACAAGGTGTTAAAACTGCACAAAGCATTGTACGGTTTGCGTCAAGCACCTAGAGCCTGGAACTCAAAACTGGACAAATCATTGAGGACACTCGGTTTTGAGAGGTGTTCTTTAGAGCATGCAGTGTGCATGAGAAATCAAGGTAAAAGGATTTTAATTGTTGGAGTCTACATGGACGATTTAATCATCACTGGAGAGTGTATTCAAGACATAGACAAGTTCAAATCACAGATGAAGAAATTGTTTAACATGAGTGACCTTGGGTTACTAAGCTACTATTTGGGAATTGAAGTATGTCAAAATTCTCAAAGGATTACACTTAATCAGTCGGCATATGCAAGAAAGGTTTTAGACAAATGCGGCATGAAAGATTGCAACCCTTCACAAATTCCGATGGAACCTCGTCTAAAACTGAGTAAGGAAAGCACAAGTCCACCTGTAGAAACAACTTTGTACCGAAGTATTGTTGGCAGTTTAAGATATCTACTGCACACGCGCCCAGATTTGGCATTCTCTGTTGTCATGGTGAGTAGATACATGGAAAGGCCCACAACGGAGCACATGGCCGCAGTGAAGCACATATTACGGTACGTGAAAGGAACTTTAAACCTTGGTTGTGTTTATGAGAAGAAGAAAGGAAGCTTGGAACTGATCGGTTATTCAGATAGTGATCTAGCTGGTGATACTAATGATAGGAAAAGTACCTCAGGTTTAATATTTTTCCTTGGGTCAAGTCCTATTAGTTGGTGTTCACAAAAACAGAAAGTTGTTGCGTTATCTTCTTGTGAAGCAGAGTACATCGTTGCATGCAGCGTGTCAAGGAGTGTGGCTGGGACGACTATTGGCAGAATTGTTAAAAACTGAAGTTAAGAAAGTAGTTCTGAAGATTGATAATCAGTCCGCAATTGCATTAAGCAAGAATTCAGTTTACCATGAGAGGAGCAAACATATCGATACCCGATTTCACTACATTAGAGATTGTGTTGAATCTAGAATGATTGAAATTCAACATGTTTGCACAGAAGATCAACGTGCTGATATTCTGACAAAGTCACTTGCAAGATTGAAGTTCTTGGAGATGAGAGAAAAAATTGGTGTGCGAATCGTCAGTGAAGGACAACAAGCTTAAGGAGGAGATTGTTGTGTTAATCTAGTTGTCTCTAGAAATTGTTTATGTATTTTTGCACATTTTTCATGTGGATTAGGAAGTTTTGAAAACCGTTTTGTGGTTAGGTGGTTAGGAAAACCGTTAAGTGGTTAGTTAGTTTTATTTTCAGAAAAATGTGATGTATTTGCTTATAAATTAAACCAGAAAATGTAGAGGGTGTGTGAACTACTAAAAAAAATTCCTCCATTTTTGTTGGCGTTTAAAGTTTGGTTTTGATAACCAACTGTCTCCAAAACTAAGGCATGCACGCTAGAAGGAAATGAGGAAGTTCATATATCATTTTGATACGAATGCCTTTTCCATCGGCTTTCCGAAAGTCATTTAACCATCAATGTTTAATTTCTTAATAATTGCAAGGTTTGACCATCAGTTAAAATAACATGAACGTTGGTTTATGATAAGACTTTCCGACGAGTTATGACCGTTACTCTATAATTTGCTATCAATAGACAATTTGGACCGTCAGTGCTAATTTCATGACTGTTAGAAAGTCGATTTACTCGAAACCAACAATTCAACACATATGTAATTCGTTGGTGATACTAATCGTTATTAGACAGGCAGAAATGAAGATAAATTTACCTACGCACTATAGATTGTTGATTTCTTTATAGGTTTTAATTATTTTTCCAATAATGATGGGCAGATGAATCTAGAATTAAAAACTTGTTTTAAAGTTCAACAACTATTAAGATTACCCCCATCAAGTTAGTTTTTAGCTTGAAGAAGATATTCTTATCGAGAAAATGGATGAAAAAAAATTGGTTAACCAAGTCTATGAAGTATGTTCTTCCTAGCTTGAATAAGAAGAAATGAGCAATATTTAGAAGGGAATAAGAGTCTCAATGTTTAGTTAAACCTAAGAGTTTAAATTATTAGTGAAGATGAACTTTGAGGAGAGTTTTTATTTCAATGTTCATGGAAGATACCATAAAAAAAATATGTTCTAAAAAAATTGAATGTCTCTCCGAATCAATAAATATTGAGAGTATAAGCTTATTTTCTCTTGAAGGTAATTTTTTACTTGGAACCTTATTTTGAGAACAAACCAAATAACTTCAACAAAGTTTTGATTAAAACAAATTAATCTTATATTAAAACTCTTGTATTTAAATGTCCTAAAAAAAGAAGAGGTAAATCCTTCCTAAAATAGTTTCTAAATAAAGAGTCTAAAAAAGTAGATAATGGGCTTATCAAATATTGAGCACTATAGTATGCACATGTAAGACTTCACTTAAAATAGATTTATTTTTGGAGAAAATTATGCATTCTTTAATTTAGACAAATTTTATAATGCACGTCAACATTACTAGTGCGTACAAAATGCTAAATTTAATAATAAAACCTATAGAGAGCCTTGTAATTTGATAGTAAGATTCATAAAAAATGATAAGCCTAACGTAATATCAAATCAATCCAAATCTCAATGATGAGAAAAAGTCTTTTACATTGAAATAGTCACCATTTCAAGCAAAATTTCCATGATTGTAGAAGCCATGAGTAGTAAATTCTTTGATCAAGCGTGTTATTTTAACATGAAATTTTCTCATAACTTTTCTATTCCTTAGATGAGTATCTATTAAAGATATCATAGAAAAAGACTCATCTTCATCACGAAGTAGTTTCCATTTCAAACCAGACTTTTATAATTGTAAAAATCCATTAGTAAAAATTAATGTTAAGTGTGTTATTTTGACATAAAATTTTTTGTTAACCCTCCCACTCTTGAGAAAAAAATATTTAAAAAGATATGATAGAAATAAACTTACTCCTTCAGTTTTTCTTTTGATATTCTTGTTATTAAAATCTTCACATAATTCAAACCATTAAACAAAAAAAAATTCATATTGAAAAGAGATTAGAACATTCTAAGCTCTTGAAGATGGGTCATAGCAACATCACCAAAATTTTAAGTAGTTGGCTCTAATAGAGGATTAGATTGAGTGAGCTTGAGAGAGAGGAAAGAATAATCTCAAAGAGTTAAATTATGGCTAGAAGTGAGAGTGCCCAAGACCATGAACACTCTCTTTTATATTTATAAAGTGAATCAATATGTTATCTTATAATAAAATAGAAAATATTTTTGGATATTTTCTAGAAAATACTTTAAAGTTTATTAGTCAACTTAAGGGAAAAAATAGAGATAGGTTCTTAGCAAGATGTAATATTTTAGGATAAGTAAGATATTTACTTAATAAATTAGGAAAAGGTTTTTATTACATAATTTTACTTAATAATAAAATGGTTTAAATTTGTCAAAACATTTTTATATATTTCCAAAATAACCTTGAAAAAATCTATAAAATAGATATTTCTTTTAAGAAAATGAATTATAGGTTTTTTTTTTATTCCACACTAATAAAATATAAATTACACAATAAAGTCTTTCAAATTTTCAAACATTTTTACATAGATTTCCATACTTCTTTTCTATAAAAATTAATTATAACTAGAGTTCTTTTTGAAGTTAAATTTATTGAACTATTTTATACTTAAATCTGAGTTTGATATAATGATTGTGATTTCATGAAAGCTCTGCATACTATGTGCATGTGAAGGCCATGGATTTTTTCTCTTAACTCTAGCTTCATTATTTGGTAAATACTTTTGCTTATATGTATTTACTTCCTCCATATCCAAAATTTTCATAGCTAGACTTCTTACTGTAGCTGAAATTACTCGGTAGTTTCTTAACTATAACTTCATTATATCTAAACATAATTTTCATAAAGGTAGTGATTAAAATGATTTAAATAGTATATATTATCATCTATCTAGGTATAATAATTTCTTTTGTATGAGAACAATCAAAAGATAGATGATTGAACTAGTCATGAAAAAACCCTACGTTTCACCCATTATGTCAGAGTTTCTCAAACAATTTAAACAAACTATATTTCTTTGATTTCTTTTCCTTCGTTATCTCTAGTTTAAACCACTAGTTCTAGGACACATTTCCTTATTTAATGGATTTAAGGTGCTAAAATAGATTTTACTGTTAGTTAAAGGATTTTAAAAGTATCTTCTCACTACAGGAATGCAGTTATATAGCAACTAAACTAGCTTCCGATCATTTTCTATGTGCATATTTTCATCCTATTTATGATAAAATTTCATAAAAAATTATTAGCATCTAAAATTTTGTACAAATTTTCCAACAGAAATAATTTATTCTGGATAAAGCGGTTGAAATAATTTTTAAGCACTACAAAATAATTCTAGAATATTTATTTTCATGGTGATATCTAAAAAATATCCTATAAGAAATTATGATGTGCTCTATACGTCAAAACCTGCCAAATTAGCATTTAATGTTGGTAACTTTCCATGGCATCGATCATATTCCCTTCCAGCCTCACTGCATTCAATCAGTCCAAGAACAACTATTTCCAATAATTAATTTAACCCTCAAACAAATTATCCATGTATTATTTAATTATCATGGTTGGAACAACTAACATTATATCAATGTGAATACGAAGTCAAAATTTGTTGATTTATTGGATCAAGATGATTTCTTCAAATAATCGTAATTTCACTCAAGCCTTTCGTAATTCCATGGAAAATTATAGTTCATTTGAGCTGGTGGTTGAACATAATTAGTTATTCTATTATTATGCTTGTTTAAATTGTGACTTCACCTTTAATAATTATTATTTCCATTCATAATATAGTTCCTCAGTTTTATATTTTCATCTTTATTATGAAAATTTTATTTTTCTATTAAGAAAATTGCTACACTTTCAAAATGTCATAAAACCTACTTTATAATTTCAATTTTGACATTGCTCAAGATATGATAGTCAATCATATGAATAGACTCAATGCTACACAATACTAATATATTTTATAGAGGAAAATTATGTCAATCGTTACATTGTATCTTGTCTTACATACACCTGCCTCATCACATTTTCTATCACACTCGGAATCTTACTAACCTCTATTTATCCAAGTGTTTGTCTTTACCTTAGGCTCTCTAGTCTATAATACTACATATGCCTCTAACAAAGCTCTTAGACACCCCTACCTAGCTCTATCTGTCTCCCCTCCTTTACTTTTTCCTTTTCCTTTACATCTATCAGTACTACTTTTATTGACCCATACTATTCTTCACTATATTCTTTAATCTCTATTAACTATATGAATAACATTTCTCTTATGAACCAACTGATCCTTCCACCACACATAGCTATCACCACCTAATTCCTCCTTATATAGCCACTGACACCAATCACCTTTGCTCTTGATTCCACTTTCTTTAGGATACTAGCACCTGCTAGTGCTAGCATCATTTTCTATCGACCTCTACTATAGTTAGCAGCTTTAGATTGTGCTCTTATGGTTAGGTAGTTGAAGTTTAGACTGCCCCATTTTTTTGTCAAGCCAACTTATTTATCCTCAATGGATGTTACGCTTGAATTCTAAGTTTTGCTAATTTATCTTCCGATTATATCTTATGCTATTGCAATTGGAATGTGGTTTATTTTATCCACCATTTCTCTTATTGATATAGTGCTTAAATAATACTCTATCTTTTCTTAGAAAAAGATCCACTCATTTTTGTTAATTTTTAATGTGAATTTTCTAGCACTAATTTTTTCTACTAGTAAACTAATTTATTTAACTACTCTAATCTTCTATCGATAGATAAAATTTTGGGTGATAAAAATTATATAATTTATAAAGCAATTTTTATCAACTTGATGCTCATGTGATTAAATTTCTACTTTGTTGCTAAACTCTAAAAACATCATTCTAAATCTTGACTTGATACAAGGTTGAATTATGTTTATGCATTGAATGGTAAAACCTATAGATTTTTTTACTAGTTTAAGTGGATTTATGATTTCAAGTTGGTTAATAAAGTCACAATTGCAATAGTTTAGATTTCAGTTTTACATCTTAAGATTTATCTCTTAATAATTTTTAAAAAAAATTACTTTGGTCTAAATTTTGTTGAGATTGTTGCACATTTTGCTTTATATTTCACTCACTTTGTAAAGAATATAATCAAATCAAAAGATGATTATCTAATGTATAACATATATTACTTTAAATCTCTTTTAAATTATATTACTTGCAAACTACTTTGAATCGTCATGGAAAAAATAGAAAGAAGAAAATGAAGCCTTCTTACTAAACATGTTATTCAACTAGTTATTTTGAAGGAGATGACCCATCTAAATGAAAAAACTAATTTTGTTTAGCATCCTCATTTATATGATATTAAGTTGTTTTGTTAGTTTTATAATGCTTGATTTTAAATTTTTTTAAGACTATGATTACTCTTTTGTTAAACTAAGCTTAGTTTGAACTTTTTTTTCAAGTTAAGTAGGAAACTCCTCTTCTATAGAAGACAAGCTCAACCCATTTTCTACTTTTATTTTCATTAGATAAAATTCCTTTTGCTTAAGAAATACCCATGAAACCTAATTTCTAAATTCGTTGTTATTTTATACAAATTTTTCTTAGCATTAAAATGATTAATTGAAACAAACTCCATCAACTAAATCATATTAAAAGTTGTATAACATTTCAAACAACTAGAAAATAATTTCATCTTTAGCTACATCCCAAAACTCAAATTAAGGTATCAAATCTACTTCTTGAAGATATTACCATTTAACTATCAATTAATCATTTTCTATCAACAAACAAATGTTCCATTAAATCAATCATTACTTCTTATGACAATATCCTGAAATTTTTTCCACAATCCTCTACATATTTAATTTAAATATTTTTTACAAAATATTTATTTCTGATAGAAGATTTTCATAATAGTGCGTCAAAACAAATAGCATACCATCACCTTCATTGCTAATAATATCCTTATTTTTTTTAGTTCAACTCTTTGTTTATTTTAGAAAAATTAAAATCACTTGCTTCATTGTTTAGTCATGGTCTATATACTTGGATTAATTATTATCATTTAATCTTCTTTTAAAAAAATTGTTTCATCCTTCTTATGTACCATGCTACTATCTCTTTTCAATAAAACATTTTAATCTTTATTATCAAACCTTTTCAACGTGTAACCCGTTTTACATAATAAGTTTATAAACCGCTTTGTTTGTTTATTAGTGTTGGGATTCCATGTGATAATCTGTATTGATACTTTCAGTAACTGTGACACCTTTATACTGCTTAAACAACTAAAAATTATGAAAAGTTTAATTAAGCTAATTAATTTGAAAATAGTACTTTGATTTCGTAAGAATTAAATAATCATACTAAACTTAAAAGAAATCTAATTCTATTAGTTGTAAACTAAAACTACTAATTTGTAAGCAAATTAAATTGGACCATCTCATGTTTGTTGGGGTGACGACAGAAGCAATTTCAATTTTCACTAGATAGCTAATATTGATTGTTATGTTTCAGGCATTTATGTAAACTATTATTCCTTTTAATATTCTATTTTATTTTCAGGTTTAGCAAGATTAGTAGAATTTTTTTTAGCTAACCCTAAGATCCAAAAAATATAATAAACCTTATTAAAGACTAATAATACGAATTTTTATATTTAAGTTATAATCCAGTATTGCATATACAATATTCAAAGAAATTTCTCAGTTTTGATCATTCAGTCTTCAGACTTATATCATTAATTATGTATCAGATTTTCTTTATAATAGATCCAAATACTCAAAATGGATGTCATGTCAAGAGAAAGTTAAGATAAAATTTTAAAAATTATATTTAAAAAAAATTAAATTTGGAGAGGTAACCAAAATAAACTTTTATTTAAGGATGCCAACTCACAATGTCTTCATCTCATAATTTATTCACCTTCAAAATGTCATATTAGGATGAAGATTGCTTTTATGACTGAAAGAAGTGGCAAAGGTGAAGAATATTTGACTTTCTATTTTAAGCATGTATTGTATATTTGATTTTTCTTTTAATTTATTCAACCATTTGAAGGATGAAAATGTAATGTTGTTGCAAGATGTCTTGTGTGTTTATTTTTAGTGGTTCCTCATTTTTGAAATATTTATAAGAATTATTTTAATTTTATCAATGAAAATCAAAAAGTTAAAAAATATTTAAGGATTTATCTTTTAGCAGTTGCATTTATCATCTTATAATACACTTAACAGTTAGCATTTATCATCTTATAAATATTTATGTCAAGACTTCTAATTCCAACCTTTCGAACATCAAAGCAATAGCATGAATGCATGATTCGTTAGATTGAATAGGAGAGTTCAAGCCTAGATATATATTCTACAATGTTATTGCAACTTTTGATAATGACAATGGCGTTTAAATAATTTATTCCATCCTTACAAAAAAAAAAAAAAAAAAAAAAAAAAAAATTTTTTCCACCCTTAAAAAAAAAAAAAAAAAAAAGCAAAGAAAATAATTAGTATTCATCTTTCAAGGTGCATGCAGTAATCATATCATATCAAATCTCTGCCCTCCAAATCATATTCCTTCACTTCCATGCCTCACTTAGCAGCATCATTATGTATTGAGGAAGTTGCTTAAATAAGTGACTGTTGTGGTAAATATTAGATTTAAGTTTGAATTCAACCATGGTCAAAGTTCAACCTCATATATCATTTTAGCTAGGGGTTAACATTCCTTTTAACTTTCGAGCACGCTACAAGAATATCGTAACTTGACTTGAATGCAACTTTTCATTTGCTAAATGAGAACAAAAAATCAATAACATAAAGAGTAATAATATCCTAAGATATAATCACATACAATGATAAAATCTTCAAGCTATCAAAGGTTTTTTAATTTAAACCTTTATACAAGAGCTCTAAATTTGAATTAAACCACCACAAACTAAAATCATGATGTTTAGATTTTATGATTCACTAAAAATTCTACTTCTTAGCTAAAATGCCTAAGCGCAAGCTTGCGTTTTCTTATTTCAAGTTTAAAAACAAAATAGCTAGCTACAGATTGACAACAAATATAGAAGCTTTTGTTAAATGCAGCACTACAATAAATTCGAGTTTATTATCCTAAACATCATTGGAGACAGCACTAGTTGAAAGTCCATGTCCCATTATTATCCGCAAATCAACAATATTTTATCACCTTGTGCTATTTCTACTTTCTCCAAACTTTTCGTTTCTACTATAAAATAAAAAAAAGGTGCTAAGTTGCAGCTCGAGTCACCAAATTAGATAAGCTAGTCAGGCTAGCACGTTCCCCACCCAGATACCAAAATTGCCTTGTAACATCAAGAAGGATTGAAGCAAATAAAAGTTAACAGTCAGAACTGCTTCCGAATTAGCTAACTTCGCATTGATGAAGAAGCGATGAAGAATATTATATAGGAAATTAGAGGAACGTTGCATGTATATCATCAAACTAGACCTATACAGTGACCAAGTTTGTTGGCTGGTCGTGGAACTGCGAACCATATTTGCTGAAGAAAACTAAAAATTTGAACAGCATTAGACTAAAAGTAAGGCCTTATATAAATAATATCATTTAACTTCAATGCAAAAGATGCATGCAGAAGAAGTTTCCAATCCTGATAAGCTAACTACATATTTCTTCGAATCTGAGCCTAAATTTTAAACCCTAATCTGTTAATGTTTGCTCAAGTCCCTTAATTCAAGTGCAAACCAAACAAACTAAGCTAATTTCATGAACCCAATATACAATCCGAGATTAATGACACTTCTAGCTGAGTAAAATCACATAAAATAACAGTCCCCTAACCTACTTTCATCTTTATTAACCACACAATCTCAGAAAAATCAGCACACAATTATTAAAGAACCAAACCTGACAGCTAACAGCGATCGCATACCCTACACCACCTCAGCAATTAGAACGAGGACACAAAACTTAATAAAAATAAAAAAAAGATGGCAACAAATCCCCAACTCCAAAACTGAAAATGCGAGGGGGGAGGGAAAAAAAAAACGTACCTTTTGCAAAGAGCGAATCTCCATCTCGATCTTCCCTTTCCTTCGTTTCCCCTTTCTCCTCCTCTTCACCACAGTTTCATCATCTTCTTTATCCATGGCCGAATCCACAGTCTCCATCTGCGGTGCAGAAGCGAAGAGCTCGGCGATCGAGCGTTTTTTTGGCAACTTAGTCCTTGCTTTTGGCGAGCATAATTTCTCATCTTCAGTTGTCTTCATAATCGTCTTAGATGGAGGAATCGATGTTTCTGCTGCTTTAGTTTCCGCGGCTAGAGAAGCAGATCCTGCTGCGCTGAGCTCGTCAGCCCACCATCGGAATCTGCGTACCGAAATCGGCGGAGGATGAAGTTCTTCTACTTTTTGGCCGACAAACGGCCATGACTTTGGGAAGTCAACGTTCCTCATCCTCGCGGCGTAGTCACTACGCAGTTGCAGAAGAGTGAATCAGAGGATCAGTGTAAAGTTCAGATCTTGACAGAAATTGGGTGGAGAAAAATAGAGAGGGGGAGAGAGATGAAACATACCGAATTGAGAAGCGATCATTTGCTGCCGCCATGGATGGGATGGGATCCGCTCGCTGGAAGGATTGAAGAGGGGGGGAAGAATAGAAGAGAGAAGAGAATCTTGTCTGACTGGGGGAGTTTAGAGGGAGAAGAGGCGGTGGTGGAAGGAACAGCAGAAGATAACAACTAAAATTGCTGAAAAGCATTCCAACAAAATTAAAACATTAATTAAAGCGATGAGAGAGATAATGAGAGAGAAAAGACGCAACCGCGGTTTTTTTAAAATGTTTTTCAGAAAAAAAAAAAAATTAAGTCATTAAATAATTATATATAATTATATGTGTTGGAGCTGGAAGCCAGCAAAAGTTCGCCCCGCTCAGCCATCTTGGATTTACAAATGCAATACACTGTGGAGTGTGGGAGAAATTATTCACTAGTTGTCGTATGATCATTTACCTTATTTGAGAGTAGCTTGCATTCTTAATAATTGTTTGTGGAGCATGCCTAGTGTGTACAGTAGTGCTTGAACCCGATTAGCTATCCGTTATGAAAAACGTTAATTTTGAATTCGAGTACTCTAATTTAAACTAGACCACACCAAATATTCATATGTCGCTGGCCATTAATTATTTAAGAAAAATTATAATACACAACAACAATAACAATGACAATAACAACAAGAAGTCTTTATCCCACTAAGTAGGGTGGGCTACATGAATCTTTTTTTTCAATTGTGTCCTATTGAGGGTTATATTTTCATTTAATTCTAATGAATTAAGATTATTTTTATACAATATGTCCAAGTCTTTTTAGGTCAACGTCAACCTTTTTAAACATAAGTCGGATTGAAAAAATTTAGTCCTAACTAGATCATCAAATGGTTGACGTTTAATGTGACCAAACCATCTAAGATGACTCTCTCTAATCTTGTCTGTCATTGGAGCAACGCTAACCCTTTCACGGATACATTTGTTTTTCATTTTGTCTCTAATTGTCAAGCCACTTGTGCGCCCAAGCCGTCTCATCTCAGCAAAACTTAACTTTGTTATATGTTTCTCTTATACAGGCTAACATTATGCGCCATAAAGTATTGCAGATCTCACCACCAATGAATATTTTTTTTTAAGTATGAGTGGTATATTTCTATTGCACAATAGGACTGATGCATTTCTCCACTTCAACCGTCCAACTTGAATTCTGCCAGTAACATTCCCATCTATATCATCTTCACTTTAAATAATAGACCAGAGATATCTAAAACGTTCACACCTTTTAATGATTTGATCACCTATTATTCAACTCTGTCACTACATGCACTACTACTAAAATTACGTCCCGTGAGTTCAATTTTTGATCTACTCAAACGAAGGCCTTTGAAAAACATAAAATACATGATAAGAGAAAGTATTTCTTATTCATTGAAGACTAAAAATTACCCCTTGGTTTCTGATCTTTAGATTAAATAAGTAAAAAAAAATTGGAGCTTTGAAATTATTTAATAAGGAGAATTTTGAATTATGATTTAGTATTAATATATGTACATTATTTATATTTATACTCTTAACCTAAAAAAAGTTTCATTGTTTTCATTGCAAAAATATTATTGTTGCAATCTTTCATGTTTAGATAACTTGTGCTAGACTTTTAAACATTGTTTAATAGAAATTTCTTACTAGTTAAAAACACTTGTATCATATGACATCTTAAGTGATAATTTGGTCGTTTATTACGCACCATGATATTAGTAAAAAAAAACTCAAAATAATAACATAAATGTTGGTTTTGACTTCTGATGACTAAGATATTCTTGCAAAGCAATTTTTTAATTAATACTTTTGTTTTGTGGATAGATAAATAGTTTAAAATTTTTATTCATATCCTATAAAGTGGAAAATAATGTCATTGTAAATTTTAAAAGAAGTGATATAAACCTTTGAGAAAATATGTGCTTTTCATCTATATATTTATATACCTTCAACAAATTAATTTTTGAAAAGAACTAATAAATCAACAAAATAATGCTATATCAAATCTAAAAAATATTATTATGAATAAAATAATTTCAATTAGTTTTTTAAGGGGGAAAATTTTACATCTTACATAGGAAATCAATTCTTATATACTTTATGGATGTGGTGTTTAATATACTATTGCATGAAAATCTTTTTTGGATATATAGTCGTCAATTTGATGGATTGCTAAAATTTTCCTTAAATTTTTAGTTGGCATTAAATAATAACATACAAAGATTTTCCCAAATTGAATTTCAATTGAGACTAGCTAACTTTTTTATCAAACCCAAAGACATTTGCTTGCATATGTGAATGTATTATTCTTATATTTATGATTATATAATGGTTTAATTTATCATAAAATAAATCTTTGCATTTATTTAAATGTTTATATTTATTTTAATTTGTGGCTATCACAAGAAGAGAAACTTCACAATGCAATGATTTATCTTATCATTTACTTAGATTTTTAATAATCACGACTAGTTTATGTTGGATGTAAATTATGCTTATGTGTGATGCTTGCATTATTTTCTTGGAACCTTTCTAAAAAGAAGTCTTTTTTGTTGAAAGCTAGCCACCAATTACTTCATGCTCTCGTCTTCTCTACTAAATTGAAACAATTGGTTCAATTAAATAGATAAAATAGAATAACTATCTTTATTGTGGTATACTATATCCTTTAATCAATGTCCTTCTATATTGTTGTGGTAGTGCCTAATTATTGCACTACGAAGATATATCTAGTATTGAATATGCAACATATTAATTTATAAAACCCACGTTCAATAATATAGATTTTGCCTATAATATATTATATTGGGTGTTTGTGAATTTCTTCTCTTTTGTCCACGCTCTAATTTATTTTATAAGGAAGTGACATTTTTTTAGTTTTAAAGAATAGAAATATATAGCATGTCTTAATCAAGTTGACAAATATGTAGTTAAAAATACAAAAGAAGGCACAATGTCATTTGCGTTGGATCTAAAATATTTATCTTAGTTGTGACGCTAATATTGATGCATGAGATAGTTAGCTAGCTTAGAAATAGAGTATGCTATTTCCCCCAACCTCTTTAGTGTATAAATGGAATGTAATCTTCATGGCACAAAGATTAACAAGTCATAACTACTATTTTTATAAAATATACAACGACGTCAACATATATAATTATGATATGGTGAATTTATAGCATTCTATGTGCTTATTAATTCATTTATATTTTTCTAGTGTCAATAATTTGAGGAGTGTATCATCCCAACATATTTGTGTGCATGTTTCAAGTTGGACTAAACAGTTGTTCTAATATATCAATCAAAACTGAATCAAATTTGGACTTGATTTGAGCTTAAATCGACATTAAACATCACATGTATGCCTCATTTGAGATTGGAAAAATAATTTATAATAGTATTTAATATAACTATGTATACACTAGAACTAGCGAAAGGAATCTCAAAGAGAATGAAAGGTCGAAAATAAAAAGTTTCCCTAGAGGGTAAACAGTCGACCGACAAGTAACCACAAAGCAGATGAAGTAGTGTTTCTAAACCAAGGACAAGTCAAAGCTCTGAAGATAGCCCCTCGCATGATAGCGACAATATCTGCCATGGGTGAGGTGTAATTCATCTTAGGGATAAGTCTCATCAAATACTCACACAGGCAGCGATAAGATTCGCTTAGGTATTAGACTGATGAAACAAAATGATCAAGTAGATGAGACACATACCCTGTACGACTTGAGCCAATTGATAAGTGAGTCATGGTTCACCGACAAAACAACTTGACTCATCAGACGATCAACCAATTGAAGCACAGGCTGAAAACTTTAGATCGTGATTGGACGGTCGTCCCTCAATTGTCATAAAAAATGAGATCATCATTCAATCGAACGCCTCAATCGGCCAAACACAAGGCATGGTCACCAACCGGTCAAATGCCTTAATTTGCTAAATTTTAGCAAGTCGATTAACCAATTACCCTCATATCAAAATTCAATTTATAATACAGATATTGAATGAAATACATACAATTTATTAGAGCATTGATCATATTAAGAACAATTTTCATAATTATTCCCTATTTTCTATAATTTTATAAAGTACGCCCCTATGAATAGGAGAAAAAAAATACAAATAAGGGGACGCTACCCGATTCTCTCCACAGTAACTCACTTTATTCTTTCCTTCACTCAACCTTGTATGACCTTCTCTCCACCTAATCTAATATGATCAACACGCATGACCTCATTGATGAATCGACTCAGAACCATCGAGTCACGGAGGGATTCCATCTTGTATGAACATCGTTTAATGAGCCTTGGAGCAACACAACCTCCTCCTCCAGTCGGGCAAAGACAACTGAGCTCTGTTGAAAGGCAACCTCCAGTCACTCGTAGTAAGCAAACCACCCCGACATGGGTGTGTCAGTGGGATTTTCAGTTGTCTGGCGCAGAACATCTGCCATCTCTTGCATCTGACATGCCACTACCTCAGGAGAAAGTTACAGAGCACAAGTTGTGCCTACTGAGAGCTTGCACTTGCTTCAATTGAAGGAAGGGGACAGACAGTCACCTCAAGGGAACCAGTGACAACAATGGGAATCGAGTCGGACACATGTATTAACGACCTGTTTCCTTCAACATCCTCTGTCCCAACCGACGTACCTGCATTTAAAAAAAGTGTCTAGTTACTACATCACCAAAGATCAAAAGAATTTCCTTATTTACCCAAACCATGAGCTTATAAAGCTTTAACATAATAAGGGAAACACCTTTCACTACCGCAGGAGGGCCTCCCCTTGTTTCCTCCACGAGCAACTCTAAAGCGATAGTTTCAACCTCCGCTTTTGGGCTATTACCGCCTTCAAGAACCCCCATCATGAGCAGGATTGAAAGGTCTGCCGCAATTATGTCCTCTTTTGGACTAGGGCCCATAGGATCCTAGAGAGGGTTTTTCAGCGGCCGGTCTTCAGGATCCCTAGAAGAAGCCACTTGGTCAACTGGCTTGGGGTCGGCTGTCTCCCTCCTCTTATCTCTTCTCACTGCCTTTTTCTTCTTGAAGATGGGCGTTGGGTGAGGACGTATTAATGCCACCAAAGCCAATAGGTTCAGATCAACCGTCTTTTTACTCGTAACGTTCGACATGATGTCTGCACAGAAATCTAGAAAACATCAGCAGAGAAGCCTAGTTTTTGGCTTAATATATAAAATACAGAAAGCACGTAAAAAAGAGAGAATTAATTATTAATTTCTTTATTTCATGTGACATGATTAACTAATAATTTATAAGTCCTTATCACAGCTGTCACCACGTAAAAGCAAGAAAATTTTAGGAGCCAATATATATACACTAGAACTGCTTGCACAAATCTCAAATAGAATGAACGATCGAAAATAAAAGTTTCCCTCAAGAGTAAACAGTTGTCCGACAAGCCATCGTTAAGCAGGTGAAGCTGCATCTCTAAACCAGGACAGGTCAAAGCTCTGAGGATTGTCCCTTACCCGATAACAAAAAGATTCACCAAAGAAAAGGCATAATTCATCATAGCAACAAGTCTCATCGGATACCCCACACAAGCAGTGAGAAGAATCTCCTGAGACCTTGTAAATAGAGGAATCTGATCGAGCCAACGAGGTGACTAGATAGACGAGACACAATCCCCCATAAGACTAGCTAGAGTAACAAGTGAGCAGGCAAAAACCTCTGACTGCAATTGGACGACTGACCCACTTTTTCCACGATAGACGAGAATGTCATTCAACCAAATGCCTAGGTAGACCAAACACAAGGCATGGTTGCCACCCAGTGGATCGCCTCAGTCGGTCGATTTCTAGCAAGTTGATCAACCAATTATTGCTATATCAAAATTCAAATTGTAATACATGTATGAAATGAATTTCATACAATTTATTAGAGCACTGATCATATTAAAAACAATTTTCATAATTGTTTCAACTTTTCTATAATTGTACAAAATACACCCCTATAAATAGGAGACAAAAATACGAATAAGGGGATGCTTCCCTATTCTCTCGACAATAACACTTAATTTACTTTATTCTCTCATTGACTTGAGTCTAATTTTCGAGACATGTTCACAAAAGACAATCCAAAATTTAACGAACTAAAAATAGAATAAAATAGTTTTGAGCTACCAAGGAAAGATTGATTTCAAGTCAAATCAACAATTCTCTCATGCAATGACACTATTTGAATAATTAAAGATGTATACAAAATCTATTTAATTTATTTAGCACAAAAGATTATTAAAAGAATGCATTTAAAAATATTTTATTCTAAAGAGCGAATGATTAAAATATTCAAGTGATGTAGAATTTAACTATTCAATTAAAAATTATGTTGTTTTTATCGAATTTTAATGTGATAAATTGGAGTAATTTAGTTTTTCTTCAAGTTCAGTAAAATTTTTAAATAATTTACTCATTATTATAGTTAATTAGTGTAAAATAAATTTAAATATTTTAGAAATCTTAAGCATAAAATTTTGCAGAGAATATTTTGCCCTATATTTTAAAGAAATTATTTATATGATGTCATGTAATAATCTCTGTTTCTTTTTTTTAATTTCTCGCAAATTTATCTCCAAAAAAGAAGTACGCTGGATATAGCAGATATAATACCACGCTGTTCGTATACATGGCAAAATACAATCGGTCCGATGGGATATGTTCTCCATAAATGATGGATGGATGGATGGATGGATGGATAACATGAGACGTTGGCAGAGATGCATGGTACGATATCATCAGTGCATTCACATGGAGCGAGAAAAGCAATGGGATCGGGTAATAACGGCAGTGGGGCCAACTTTAGTGCGCGGGTCCCACTATTACGACAGTATTTCAAATTTAATATGCGGTATCCCACGGCTGGGATTCCGTGCTCTTGGGCTGAGGTTGATCGAACGGTCAAGCGGCGGCCAAAGGCACGTGATCGTGGAGGTGGGTTCTGCCTTCGGTGGTACGATGGTATGTGATTCGTGGATCTGTTGAGTTTTGAGTTGATTGTTTATTTCTTTTATTTCTTTATTTATTCATTAGTTTTTGTAAGAAAGGGAGATAATAAAGGGGAGCGGAACTTGTTGGTTTAAATATATCTTCTTTACGGAAAACAAGGCACAGCCGATCTATGCCGTACATATCGGCGTTGTAGCTCTGCAGTAAATGGCTAAGTGATTATTTTTTTTTTCTTAAAAATAATTTAAGAGCCGCTCAGCATTGGTTGATGAGATAATGATTTCATGAAAGTAGAATCAAATAAACTATAAGTAAATACATCCAAAGTGAAAAATAATGTTTAGGGTGTAAAAAAGGACTCCATTTTGAGGAGTGGAATATGTTGTAGCAACCAAAGAATTGCTAAGGAATGAGCTAGATGCAAAAGAATCATTCTCAAAAGAGAACATGCATATTGGGGCAAGTGAAATACCATGTGAACATTTAAATGAAAGGAGTGAGTAGAGAGTTTCTTCGAGAAAGCACAACATTAAAGTAGATAAAATTCTACAGCTTTTAAGGGAGATTCGAGAGATTCTTTAAGCCAGACAATAACAACAAGAGGAGGAAACTAGTAATGCGCCAAAAGAGAAAAGTGGATATCATCATAACTCAAGAAATCACCAGCATTACCCTGCCAACAATCACTAAAAGTTCCATAACCACCACAAATGTGGGCTTAATTAAATAACCATACCAACCGAAGCTATATAAAACCACCAACTAATAAGGTGAAAAAATCTAAAACTGGATGAGAACCGCAAAGTGTAGTTGAATAATATTTGAGCAGCATAGAGCAATCAAGAAAAACAAGATAAAACCAACAACCACCATAAGTTGACCACTATCTAAACCAATTAAGAAAATCAATAACTTTTCTTCATTGACAAAACACACAACTGATCCAATTAATAGAGAAAAAAGGGGAGGTGGAGCATGTATAGTAGCATTAGGTTTTGGAACAATGACATCATATATACAAAGTGAGCTCAGATATCAGTACACTTGGTCTTCAAAATAGGGACGCCATCTAGGGTTAACGTGCAACATCACATCTATCCGAATAAAATATGGCCTAATGTAAGCAATATCCATGTAATAACACTTAGGGAGGTGTTTCTAAAGGCAAAAATGAATCAGACACATTTTTATAAACAAAAACTTTTCAAGAACCACAAAACAACCAAATTAAACAGCTACAACACCAAAAAGACCCAACACATGTAGGTTTAAGAATTAGTTGAGTCCCATGGAAAAGTTATGGAATTCATCATATCTAAAAAACCAATATAGCCAAAATAACAATTAAAATAGGACGAATAAAAAAACTATCCAAAAACAATTGTAGTAGAGAATTATAGTTTCACTATCTAAAAAGAACATAAACATCTGTATAGATGCTAGCAAAATGGAAGTGAATCTTCTGCTTAAAGTAGAAAGGAATTGCCTAAAGAAAAAAATAAGAAAAAAATATAGATTTTATATGATAAGGGGAATAATTTCCAAAGTAATGCTCTACTTTCAATTTTTTGCTTAATAACAAATTCAATTTTGTACAAAAGAGTGTTGATCGAATTGATTTATTTTAAAAATATTGTCCTTACTTTCATACCAAACATTGAGTGCCATAAAATAAAAAACAAACAAACAAAAGAATTTCATTGTATTAGATCTATCATCATGCACTATAGGAAAGCTAAGAATTAACAACATAATTTGCATCAGAAATTTTTTGAGGCAATTAATATTGTCAAGTTTGCGTAAGATTTGTGATGAACTTGGATACTTTCAAGGTTCATGACTAGAGGAAAATATGTTGAGATTTTCATACCTATTTTATACTGTTTTTGATGATATTGCACTTTAAAGAAAGATATTTTTGATGTTTTGTTGCAGGAATGATGAATTAGGGTCATTGGAGCAAAAAGATATAAAAATGAGCGAATTTGGAGCGAAAAGGACCAAAACGTGCAGAATTGAACTAGGCCGCCGACGGCGCCATGGACCCCACCGACGATCACACCAACGATGAGATTTTTCCAAGACTCCAGAATTAATTCATTAAGAAGGTCCGCCAACGGCGCCCTCGAGGCCACCGATGGCGAGCTCAATGGTTATGCCTAATCAGGCTTTGGATAAGGCCAAAATTTGAAGGGATGCTTAGGCAACTCTTGGGAAAGCTCATCCAAAATCTTAAAAGAAAGTTTTGGTCGAAAATTGAGGAAGAAGAAGTGCTAGAGAGAGTTCCTGGAGGTTAGAAAGGTTTCAATAGTGTGTAAAAATTATGAGGAATTCTTCGAGAGATTGTAAGAGTGGAGGGAAAGTGAGAGATTTCTTCCTCCTTGCTGCTTCGAAGAAAAATTCTGTGTGCTGTAAGGAAAGGAAAAGATTCAGAGAAACTTTGAGGAGTGTTCTTGGGGAGAAATTAGAGATAAGTTATTTACTTGAATTCTGAGTTTTGTTGTGTTTTCCCCATGAGATTTGAGTAGTTTTCTCTGTCTTTATCCTTGTCTTGAGATTTGTGAAATGGTGATTTAAATTGGTGAAGACATGAAAATGTTTAAGAAATTATGATGATCTTTTCACTTCGATCTTAATTTACTTTCAATCTGGCCAATTTATTTGTTAAAATAGGTTGAGTTTTACAACTAAAGTGAGGATTACATCCAAGATTCAGGAAGGTCAAAACCCTTGGAAGTTTGGTACAAATAAATAGGGAAATAATATTATCGGGCGTAGAATTGAAGATTTTAGAGTGACAGACTAAAATCCCCAATTTGGTCATATTATTTGGGTGTTGAAGTGTAGATGTTAGCCCTCAGGCGAGGGGAA
>NW_018164790.1:235948-236375 GCF_001263595.1 Phalaenopsis equestris | reverse complement strand
TTTAAATGCCTTTGAGTTATTAAAGGAAAAATTAATCACAGCCCCTATTATAGTTTCACCTAACTGGGAGAAACCATTTGAACTGATGTATGATTCTAGTGATTAGGCTATTAGAGCTGTTCTTGGACAAAGGTATGAAAAGATTTTTAAAGTTATATACTACGCTAGTAAAACTCTTAATGATGCACAAATTAACTATACTGTTATTGAAAAAGAGTTACTGGCCATTGTGTATGCTTTAAACAAATTTAGATCTTAATTAATTGGAGTTAAATGTGTTGTGCACACAGATCACTCTGCTATTAAATATCTAATGCAAAAGAAAGATGTCAAACCAAGGTTGATTAGATGGATACTTTTGATGCAAGAATTTGATCTTATGGTTATTGATATAAAGAAAACTGATAATCAAATTGCTGATCATTTG
>NW_018164790.1:234864-235895 GCF_001263595.1 Phalaenopsis equestris | reverse complement strand
AACTTTATAATATTAATGAGTGGAAAATACCATGGTATGCTGATATTGTTAACTATATTGTAAGTGATATTTTGCCACCTATGCTGATATTGCAACAACAAAGAAAATTTATTCATGATGCAAAAGCATATTTTTGGGATAAGTCTTATTTATATAAACAATGTAAGGATCTGATTATAAGAAAATGTGTACCTTATGAATAAATTGAGCTAATCATTCAGAAATGTCATGATTCTGAATTTGGAGGACATTTTGGGATCGATAAAATTGTTTTAAAACTCCTATTAGAATAACTCCTTACAGACTGATTTTTGGAAAGACTTGCCACTTACTAGTAGAATTAGAGCATAAAGCATAATTGGCGATTAAAGAATTCAATTATAATTTAAAAGATGTTGGTAAGAAGAGATTGTTACAATTAAATGAATTGAAAGAATTAAGAAACGAGTCTTATGATAACGACAGAATTTATAAGGAAAAACTAAAGTTATGGCATGATTGGAAGATTAACCAAAAGAACTTTGAACCAGGACAAGAAGATTTACTTTATAACACTGGGCTGAAGTTATTTCCTGGGAAATTGAAGTTTCATTGGTTAGGACCCTTTACTGTGACTCAAGTTTATACTTATGGAGCTGCTGAAATTGAAGATCAAAAGACTGGAAATAGATATAAAGTAAATAGACACAGATTAAAACCATATTATGAGGGAAAAAGACCAAATTTTAAAGAGGTTTTAATGATCAGTAAACCTGAATGACACCTGAATAGGTCAGGCTGACGACGTTAAACCAAGTGCTTTATGGGAGGCAACCCATATTTATCTTTACTTTTATCGCGATTATAGTAGTTTATATTTGAAATTATTGTTAGTTTGTGGTAGTATTAAGCTCTACTACTCATATTTACTCTTGAATCATCATAAAAATTGGATCCATAGAGAAAAATTGGAACGCATTCGCACCAGAGCAAAATTGTGCAAATTTTGCCTTGGGTACCGACGACGCCCTCGACACTGCCGATGGCGGGGT
>NW_018164790.1:234257-234842 GCF_001263595.1 Phalaenopsis equestris | reverse complement strand
AAATAATGAGGTATGTTGGCCGACGGCGCCCTCGACCCCGCCGACAGCGAGACCGGCAAAATGGTGGTTTCTTGGGTTCAAATGGCGGTTGTTGGTGGTTTTTGGGCGGGAGTTATCCTTTTAAACTCCAAAATTCTATTCCTAGCCCCTCCACAATTTTCTCACTTTGCAGTCAGTTCCAAGTGTCCTACAAAAATTGGGAAAAAGTACTTTTACCTTGGAAGCCTTTGGACGCAACTGAGAGATTCCTTGTTTTTGAAGATGAAAATGATATGGCCATTATAGAAGATCAATCATCTCAGAATTCACTGTCAGTTCAACCCTTAATTCCTGATAAGTCTCTGGTGATCCTGCGAAAAATCAAGAAATTAGAAAAGGAGGTACAAAATGTCATGAATGCGATTAATAATATCTCTGATTTCTTTGATCATCTAGACTGGAGGATGAAAGAACATTTTGATCACTCTAGACATTTAGAAGATAGCTTGATATGATTGATGAGGAGGATGAAGTTAATAGAAGAGGATTCCACTGAAGAGTTTCCATTCCGACCCTTCTACAACCTCTTCGTTCATGTGCAATTAA
>NW_018164790.1:154867-233899 GCF_001263595.1 Phalaenopsis equestris | reverse complement strand
ACCAAACTTAGGTGTGTTATGTTAACTATATTGTACCCCTTGGAATTTATATATAAATGTGATTTTTTGTGTTGTGAAAGTTTATATGTGCTAAGTACATCATTTAGTCACTTAAAATTATATCTATAATGATTGAAAAGATGTCGTTAAGGCTTGAAATTGATCTAAATCGCAAAAATCTGGGATATGAACCAAAATCAGTAGAGCCCGCCGACGGCGCCCTCGACGCCACCGACAGTGCCCTCGACGCCGCCGACGGTGGATTTTTCCCGAGACTTAGGATTTAATTCCAATAGAGCGCGCCGACGGCGCCATTGACCCCGCTGACGACGAGCTTACGAAAAAACACCTTTAACCGGGATTTTGACCAGTCAACCTCCACTATTCATCATCCCCTTCCTCCTAAAAATGTCATTTTCAACCTAGGGCATGAAAGATCTTGGATTGGGAGGCGATTTCAAGGCTTATTGACACTGCATTTCATCATCTCTAGATAAGAGCTTCATTCCAAACTAAAAATATTTGATTTTCACCATGAATTTCTTCCACATTGAGGAGATCCGAAAAATTTGAGAATGTGAAGAAAATTTGGGAAGAAATTCATGGATCTTAGTGTTGAACTCTTACAATTACTATTAGAAGCAATGATTTGCATATTTGAAGTAATTTTTGAAATTTTTCTATAATTTGATTAGATTGAAATGGCTCCACGTCAAAAGAGATGGGTTGAGTTCGATGGGTCTCGCTTCATCAATGTTTCATCAATGTGATGGCGCAAACAAATTTTACTTCCATATTTAAAGAAAAGCAGTGTATGTAAGATCGAGTTTTTAAAAGTCCGGAAGGAGAAATTGAACGAGTTATTGCCGAGTGGAGGTGAAGACTTTTGTTCCACCACCAATAAAGCTGATGCAAACGTTGTAAAGGAGTTCTACGCCAATGTAATTTATTCTGAGGATGGAATTGTTTAAGTGCGTGGATTTCCTGTTGAATTTACTACCGCACGCATCAACACTTTTTACGAAGTCCCAGACTCTTATAACTACCACTATGAATCCTTCAGTACTATGGAAGGCCCCCTGAATGATGTGATCAACTTTCTCACTGATGGGAAATGAACATGGAAGATAAAACAGCGAGAACGGGTAAATTTTTCTGCTTCTATGCTGAATGCCACCTCTAAGGCGTGGCACTATTTTATTTCCTCTACTCTGTTACCGACCTATCACCATAGTGAGGTAACTAGAGATAGTGCTATTCTAAATTTTTGTATTCAGAATAATAGAATTATAAATGTGGGGAGAATAATTTTTAAGAATATATTGACTACGGCTAGGAGTGAGACAAGTGGAGGACTAGGACATCCTGACCTTATTTATGCACTTTGCCAACTCTCTGGAGTGAAAATTGGAGATGAAGAATGGGTTTACCCTTTGAAACCCATTAGTAAAGCTAATTTGAAGACTTATGAATCCCATGATAAATGGAGAACTGGGAGTAGAAGTGAAGAACCTTCTACTAGTAGAGATGTCCCCTTTACAAGTTATGACCTTCCACCTTCTAGTTCCCCTACCCTCTCTGATTTGATGAATGAGTTGAACTTGCAACGGAAGAACATAAAATTGATAAATGAAAGGATTGGAGGTTTAGAACGTTGACACAATTACGATAGATTGACTTTCATCATGGACACCATCTAGAGAAGGTAGATGATGACTTGGACTGTTGTTTCGCGATAGCAGCCACATTCGATTGATGTATGGATTAAGGAAAACCAGACAAGAAAGGAAAATTAAATTCAACACTCCTTTAGATCAATTTTTTTTTTTGACTTAAATCAGAATTTACTAAATCCAATCATGGCAATGATTTAGGAATTTTCCTATAGTGATGTAATTTTGTATAACAAATCACAGAGCGGAGGCATATCCATCAGTTGACAAAACTACTTTTTATAGACATTATTTTATGATAAACACTCAAAATAGTGTGCTACAAATAGCTAAATTGGCTTTTTCAAAATAAAAAGTAGCTAATAAGTTGCTCCAAACACAACCTAAGCTTAAGATTTCCTTTGCCTTGCTCCTTTCAATAGATATACAAATTAAGGTATTTTAATATATCATCTGGAAATTTATAAAAGTGCTTAGTAGAGAAGAATATAGACATTTAAGATTTGTACTTCAACTTATATTCACCAATAAAAAAATTATCTGAAAACTGACATAGTAATCACTCATTAAAATGGAGTATGGTTTAATAAAACTTTTGACATAGCTAAAGTTCTCACTCATGTATTTTCTGACTTTATACTCAAATTTGTTAATATTATTTTATGCTTTTAGAAAAATGTTAGTCAATAAATTGAGAGAAGTAGCATTAATTACGCATTTTTAATAAATTAGAATAGATATGAAATATAATGTAATCAAGGTGATTGTATGAATTTTTTCATCACAAATAAAAAGAAAATCCACCAAATTTAAAAAATAGTTCATGAAAGGGCATACATGTAGTTTAAAATTCTTCAAAAAATTTGTTTTGAAGCATATTCCTAAGAATTTCAAGTGGTGAAAATCTTCTTCTTCTATTCAATCTAGGGACTAATTCCCTTTATTTTCCTCCTTTTAGTTTATCTGGTTTTGCTTTAAGATCTATGAGGGGATAATAAAATTTACTACTTACTAGATGAATAAAGATTATTGGTAATTGAAATTGAAAAATGAAAATTTTTTTGGGGTGTGGAGAATGGATGACCATCTCTTGTTAGAGGATACTTTGCAAATTTCTTCAATCTACCTAATTTGTGAATTGTGATTGGTAGCATAATGTATTTATTTGTAATATTTATTCTTTCAAATTTTCTATGAGAATCTTGTGTTATATATTTTCTTTAATCTACAAAAAATTTCATAAGTATCACAAAAAAAAAAATTCATATTTTAATGCCCGACAGTGTTGTTGCCTAAGGCATGGTATAAATAGGGTGTAGTTTAAGTCCATAAAAATTTTGATCCATAAGAGTTTTGAATCATCAAAACCTATTAAATTTTTTGTATCAAATATAGTATAATCTAAGGTCATATATTTACAAAATTTAGAGGTTTTCACTACTTTTTTTGGCCTTAAATCTGAGTTAAAATGCCAAATATTTAACTTTAGACTATTATCAAGATTGAGTTCTTACTTGAATCTTCTATAATAATGAAAATGCCAAAAAAATCTTGAAACATTCCATATAAGGCACATTCATCTAAGGTTTTATGTGGTTAAAACAAAAGGAAACATATGTTTCATCAATGCTATTTGCTAGAATTTAGATATCTTAATCTAAGGTTTTGAACTTAATATTGTTAAACCAACCTATAATTTTATTTTACTCCTTGATACAACTCGCCATACGCTAAATAAAGTCTTTCACCTTATATTTAGTACAACTTGGAACCTTTTACAAAAAACTATTAGTAACACCAGGCCCTAATTACCATATCTCTCATCAAAAACTTTTTATAGCTTTTGATAGTTAATAAAAAAATATTAGCCAATAATAATAATTTATGTATCTAATTAGATTAGCTTTAAAAAATAAAATTAGGACTCATAGTACTTATTACGAACCAAATAAATTTTTAATAATAATTTCAAAGATCTTAATGAAAAGTTGATATCAACTTGCATACTTTAAATAAAGGGAATTGAAGATGAAGCAAAGAGTTAGATATATTTAAGAAAATCATTAATAATTGAGTTTTAATAAGATAGAAAAATATTAGAAAAATTATTGGCTGAATATAAGATATCTAAAATGAATTCATCATTTTAGTTCAATCACTCAAAGCTTGAAATATCAAATTCTAAGGTTTGCCAAAGAAAGTAGAGCTAAAGAAGGCTACGAATTCTTCAAAAGTTATTGAAGCTTATGTTACTAGATCTTTCAATAATTTTGTTAAACATAAATATAAGATTTTGAATAGGAACTAAATAGAATTGTTCTTTTGGGTGAATTGATAGGTGAAATAGTGATTAAACATGTATTCAGTACTTCATCTTCTTTTATTTTAATGCTAAAAATTAGTTTAGAAAGAAGGGTTTCAGAGATGTTAATTCTTTCTAAAACTTTTTTACACACTCTTTAAAAAATGTATTTTAATTTCTAATTCAACATTTTATGAATTTGAATGTGTAAATCTATAAACCCCTTGTTACAACCTATTCCTTTGAATATATAAATATTGAATCTCTAGTACTTTGTCAAATTTAAATAAATATTTAATAAAATGTTGAATAACTAACAAAATAATTTTGGCATTTAAAGTAAATTTATTTTGCTAAGTAAGAAAATGTTAATATTTCATAGTCATGTATTCAACTTGTTTAATTTTTTTTCTTCTTAGTGTATTTTGAAATAATCATTTTCCTTGGATGATGTTCATCTTATAATAAAGCTATTATTATCGAGAGGAGTAGTCATATTGACCTATCGATCATAACAATAAACTCTATCTATCAAATGTAAATTTTATCAAAATGGTAGTCTAATTCGGGGGCTAGATTTTTAACCCTCAACACTAAAAAAATTATCATAACTATTGATTGGGTGATTTAGAAGAATATCTGACAGTAAGTATATAAATATATAAGTTAAGAAATACCTAATAATTGAATAAGAGAATGATCAAAGGATAAAATAGATGGATAATAAATAAATGATAATATACAGGATTACTAAGAGTTGACCACTAAATACCAAAATTTTCATTTAACTGGTTGTTAAATGTTTTTTTAATAATGAGTAAAAATAAATGTTAAGCTGGTTAATATTATTGATTATTGATTTATGAGCTTTCTTTGTCCTACTAGAAAACAAGAGTTGAATTTGAATTAAATGTGAATACCATTGATAACCAATTAATAAGTATTCTGAATATTTATTTTTAATGAATGATAAGTCTTACTTTTTTGTGAATACAATAAAAAATCAAGTTACACCTTCCGAGAGTATTCTAAGCTAATAAGTACTAACAATTTTTTAATCACAAATTATCATGCATCATTAAATGTAACTATATAATAAGGTGAAAGGAAGTTTCTTTTTACAATACAACAAATATGTTGTAATTCTTGCTTTAATTCTTACATTGCAATTGAATTATAGATTTAATAAAGCCATCCTTTTATTAAATATATCTACAAATCCAACATTTTCCATTTTCTAGGTCACTTGTTTTGAAGATATTTCATAAATTGCTTATGCTTTGTTTCCCAAGTATATCTAGAAATAGTTGAATACATTTTCTCGAAACAAAGATGCTAGTAATCTTATACACCGGGACCATGACTTGTCCTTGATTGCATTCACTAATGATGCATATGGCACTAACGGAGTAATATCAGTGGGATATCTATTGCCTATTAGGAGTTTATAGTGAAAGGTAGATTGATCAGTATACTATGCATATGATATAATTATTATGTGTTGATATATTTAAGATTTAATCATTATTTTATTTTTATACATCACGGGTTTTTAACATAATGTCAATAATATCACTAATAATCATTATTTCAAAAGCAAAATATTGATTTTCATTCAAATGTTTTGATATGATTTAGACTAACGGGTCATATAAATAAATATCAAATTTTAGGCTTTAATCGTATAGAATATATAACAATTGCGGCATCCATGTCAATCCCTTGGCTTGAATTTCCTATAATTTATAAAACATAATAATAAATGAAATCTTTTTTAATCAGTTATTTTAATATTTTATCTTCATATAAATATGTGGTGGAAATGATGCCTATAAGTGGAACTTTACGGTGCATATGATATTTCTAATATGGGGAGCATCACAGTAGATAATGGCTTTCAATAAGCAGCCGGAGGATCTTCCTGTCTTTCTCTTTACTTTTATATCACTGCTTTTCTTGTATTAAGAGCTTCCGGATGGGCAAATATTACATCCGGATTCTAGACGTAATTTACGTCCGGAGTCCAATAGTGGGTCGGCACGTGTCAACTGAGTCCACCACAATACATTGAATTGGTCAGTTTTAAAATTTGTGGGACCCATTTGTCACGTGGTCCCCCACCATTACACTCTGGATGCAACCGAGATACTGTATTAATCGTTCTTAACGACTCTAATTTAGGTGATACAAGTCGTGAAATTAAATCCTATGTTACGACAGTATAATTCTCTTCTAAATGTGTATAAAAATTTTCTGAAACAAATTACTACACTCTTACAAATTAGAAATTATGCACATCAACTCTCTTCCTTTTAGGATATTCGTGATTCTCTATTTGATCGGATGAGAATTAATTGCTTCATCTGCTCGTACAATGGAGTCCCAATCAATCTTGTTTTTAGGTTGGAATTCATTAACAATAACATAAAAGATGATAAAAGATATAGCGACAAGACGACTGGGTGTAGGGCAGGCTTGATGCGAAAGATGATAGTAGGCCGTTATATGTGTAAGGTCCTGAAATCAAGATATCTTGATTGAAAATCAATGCTCCTAACCGATAATCTAAGGTGGTTTGCATGATGCAGAAGATTTGGACTTACCAAGGATCTTTTAATAATTTTTTCTTGTTAGAAAAAGTTATAGATTTTGTTACATATTATACATATATTTTTTTTAATTTTTAAAAATAAATTAATTTTTTTTTATTAAAATCCAAGATGACCTATGGACTAAATAAGAAGAAAAAGTCGGTCTCTGCCTGGACTTGGGGCATGGCCTCAACATTGGAGGGAAAGATGTTGTTGGTCATTCAATACACTGATGAGGCAATAGTTAATAAAATTTTAAACCTGAGGGAGCTCGGGTTGATGTCATCAGAGTTATGGGCAGCGTCTGATGTCGTGGAGAAAACTTGAAGCCTAGATCGATTCTTGCATTCAGAGAAGAAGAAAAAACCATGCCAAGAGGTGGCTCGACTTAGGAAACAGGCAGAGGCAATCACTTACCCCGTGGCTTGGATCTCAGGTTCATATTTAATGCACTTTGTCTCTGAAACAATAGTTGTAATTCAAAATGTCTCCACTGACAATATAAAATTTATCGAACGAAAGCCAACTCTGATGAATTTAGGTAAATGAGTCTGTGGAGAAGAAGTCATTCGGAGTCATATATACCTCATGTTGAATGTTGAGGAGCCCTCAAATGGGTTGTTCAACCGAGCACCTGCCAACCCTTGCCATGTGACCCCTACAAGCTTTATCAGCCATGCCCATAGGAAGGAAGTTTGTTGGACATTTCTCAGGACTCACGAATATGAGCCAGTGATTGAAGGTACGACAACCGTTGGAGAGGCCTTCGTCAACGTTGAAGAGAGTTTGAGGGTGTAATAACTTTATTTGCGGAGGCTCATCGACATAAAGGCAAGGCTCCTCTGAAAGAGCCTAAGGATCAACTTTCCCCACCTCTGGGAAGAGGTACGGGGAGCAAGAAACTTGAGCCTGATGTAAAAGGAGAATTCGAAGTTCTTTGTTACCAAGGACGCCCAGTTCACTCTCATTGACATGTTGCTAGATTGTTACTCCAAAGGAACACACACAACTATGCTACCACAATCGCATATATGTTATGGTCCAAAAGCCTAGAAAACCGCAAGGATGAACATGACCTCTGGGAGATCTATTGCTTAGTGGATAGATTCAAACTATTGGGAATTGATTTGTCCCACCACGAGACAACCCCATACCTTGGAGGCTAGTAATCAAAGACCATTGCAGTGTGACGAGCCAAGCTAATGGAAGCATGAGCATTGGCTGCAAGAGAACGAGCGGATGAAGCAGAGGCCAACTTGGCTGAAGTTGAAGGCAGATGAATGAAGTAGAGGTCATGCTAGCTGAGGCTGAGGGAGACATAGAGGGGTCGTTTAAGTGGCTTTCTGTTTTTCAAGATGAGAATGTGTTGACCTCACTTTTGTTTGAGGCCTAGTTTTTTCCTTAGAAGCCTAGGATCTAGCCAAAGGAATTTCCTGGTGACTATTCCTAGAGGATTAGTGATGGAACCCTCACTAATAGAAATTCTAAAACTCTTCTTTGCTCATCTTGAAGTTCCACATGTTGGTTCTAACCTCTAGCACTTAGTAGGTGGAGCCAATATGGGGGACCTCAAGAGGAGTCTCTATAGGACTGTTTGGCCTTAGGTTAGCCTTAGATGGTTTGGTCTTGACCAGGTCTGCACATACACACATCTGCACTTGCACTCACAACCGAAACCCTAACCCAAACATGCCTAGCTTGATCCCTTAGTCTATTGACATTAGCCTTTGGTTTGGGTTTGGTTAAGAACAACACATGGAGGATCCATAATGGGAGTTCCCTTGGTCTCATGGCTCAAATAGAGTGACCTCATGATTAACATTCTCAATCAATCCCAACTTTGCCAAATTCTTAATCTTGACACTTTTTGGCCTCAAACTTCATAAATTACCAAATTGCCCCTAAACCCTGATTTTCCAAAAATTCCCAAAATTACCTGAATTCTCAAAATCTTCAAAAATCATTTCAAACCATTCTAAATCACTCAAATTGACCAAAATACCCTCAAAATCCACAAAATTACAAAAATGTCCTTTATTCCCCAAAATTCCAAAAGTTCCTAAAATCTTCAAAATCACTTCAAATGTCCCCAAAATTAATTTGAACCATTCCATTATGCCCAATTTGACCAAATTGAACCTTTTTGACAAAAATACCCAAATTGCCCCTACATGTCTAAATTCCCCAATTCACCCCCAATTTCCACCAAATTGACTTCAATCTACCCAATTTTAATTCTAAACTCAAATTAATAATATTTAATCCTAATTGAGACCAAAAACAAGTCCAATTAAACCCATCTCAAGCGTAATCTCAAATCCCCAACTTCGCCCTAAAATCTAAAACCTCCCAAATTGAACTTCACAACTCAACAATTTCCACTCAATTGATATCCAAAACTCCTGATGAAAATATTTTAGACCAATTTGAACCATCAATTGACCAAAGTCCTAACCCTAGCCCAATCCAAAGTCAAGTCTAGCCCAAATGCCCCAAAACTGACCATGAATCAAATTGCACCCAATTGAACCCCTGAACCAATTCAAAATCACCCAATTCCCTTTCCAAATTTCTCATGACAATCATGCCCTTCAATTTGATAAACAACTTGGCCCAAATCTTAACCCAAACCCTACCTAGACTCAAGTTCAAACCAAAACCCTAATTTTGAACCCAAACCCCAAATTGACTCAAATCCTTTGCAATAACTAAACTTAACCCTTTCTTGCCCTGGTTAGCCACCTAGGATGCTAATCAGATCACCCAAGACCCAAGAGTTAAAATCTTCCCAAATTAAGAAGATATGTGACTGACTTTTTGTAAATCGACAAATACAAGAATTTGATGGCGCTACTAGAGGATTTAATTTCCAGCAACGACGTCCAACGACTTGATCGCGACTTTATAGATGTGTCTAAATTGATTAAGATGTATAAATATAATATTCAATAATGTTAAAGTCAAATTTGTCAATGCAAGTATACGTATCGCTCAAGTAATATAGGGCTCTAATGGAGTCCTAGATATCGATCCCACAGGGAGTAGTTTAGAATTACAGACTAAGACCTTAGAAAGACAATACTTTAATCACAACAATGACGTTCAATTTGCTTATCTATCACTAATATGCTAACAGTGCATTCTAATTCTGAATCGTAGGGTATAAGATTTTCAGGTCCAAATTTACGCATACAATTTAAAATCAATACTCGGTAATATAATTAACTAAATATAAAAATAAGTTGTAATTCAAGTAAAAATTTTCTAATAATCCTAATTTGTCCGTTACTCTAATCGTGATTTGACTCCCTCACTCAATCACTCCCCGGCAACGGTGCCAAAAACTTTGACAGTGACTTTTTATATGCTTAAAATATAAGATAAATATGGACGTAATAAATATTCAAAAATTGTAAAGTCACACTTATCAACACAAGTAATAATTGTAAATCCTCACTTTAATTGTAAAACTCAACATATTTTAACAAATCAATTGGCCAGATTGAAAGTAAATTAAGATCAAAGTGAAAAAATCATCACAATTTTTTAAACATTTTCATGGCTTTGCCAATTCAAATCACCATTTCACAAATCTTGAGACAAGGAGAAAGATAGAGAAAACTACTCAGAACTCATGAGGAAAACACAACAAAACTCAAAATTCATAAATAAAATCAAAGTCATACAAACTACGACAAGTAAATAACTTATCTCTAAATTCTTCCCAAGAACACTCCTCGAAGTTTCTCTCAATTGAGTTATTAAATTTTCATTGAAAATCCCTATTTTTGAATTAAAAATAATTATAAAATTAAATGAATTCAGAAAAATCACATTATCACCTCTGATGTTTTAATTGACCCATGAGTGGAGTAATATAAAATTTTCAAGTCATTTGATCTCAATTTAATGAATTATAGGGGCAAAAGGGTACTTTTGGAATTTAAGTCTTAATTAATATTTAGGCATAACCAAAGGGCTAAATGGTAAACAAATAATCTTAATTGATATGTTTTGATGATTTAAATATGAAAGGGATAAATAGTAGCAAACAATCTCACTTTGATCTTATTAAAGATAAATTTGTAATTTCTCAAAATGAATTTAATTTAGAAGAATATTTAAATAAAAAGATATTAAGGTGAGGGTTTGATTTTGGAAGATCATAGCTCATTGATTTTAAATGCCAATTCATTCTTCTTAAAACTGCAAATCTACCCATTAAGTTTTAAGGGCTTAGTAGCGAACTAGGCTTGATCAAAATTTTGTCTAATAAAGTTTAGAAAATAATCTATAATTAATTTAAAACCTTTTACAACACTACAATCCCATTCTTCAAAAAGCAAACTAGCTAAGCTTCTTAATTAAGTCAATTTGCCACCCTAAAGACTTTCACCCACATAATTTATAAATAAAATATCAAATGATAATTACCCCATCCTTATGGTTGGCTAGAACATCAGTTCATTGAGCATAAGGGTATGATAAAGATGAGTTATTAAGTAACTTGATGAGTTTGAACAAACTCGGGACTTTCAAGGGATTGTGAGACGTCTGAGGCCTGGTCCCTGAACCTTTCTCATACTCTTTTGGATATCTTAAAGCATGATTAAACTCAGTATGCCTTGCTTAAGAAACCATCTATACACTTAAATAAACAGGATCCACTAAGATGTGACATAGGATCTATAAGACATACCTCAGGCCTGTACTTTCTGTTTTTCCTACCAGCATATTTTAATTCATGCAAAATTATATATATATATATATTATATATACATATATATATATATATGTACATATATGCCTTGTAAGTATGGAACTTTTAGGTGGAGGAATGGGAAGACTCAACAGGTATGCTTTTATAGTTTACAATACCTTCTTTTCCTGTACTTTCTTTACTGTACTTTTCGTGCTTATAAACTTGCATGCTAAATAATAATATCACCTTGCATGTCAAAACTGAAACTTTTAGGATAGCCACAGAACTGAAACTGAAACCAAAAGTAAAATAAAAAAAAATATAAAATTTACTGGCACAATATTTAAAATATAAGAGAACTCAAAATTTAATCACAAATAAAACAAAATAAAAAGTGCAACTAAATTAAAACGTCTTTATCGGATGATCGGGAATCTCTCAGAGGAGGTAACCTATGGTTGCTAACAAGATTTACCACTGTCTAAATGAAGGTATGGAGCTCATTAATTTGAGTTTAGTAAATTTATTTGGACTAAGTGAATCTGAAAGAAAATAGTGGCGCCGGAATGAGGTAACCATAGGATCTTAACCAGTGTTGCTCTAATAAACTTTAACATCCCCATAATATCCAAATAATAATAGCCTTAGGGAACACTTGATTTGATACATTAGAAAACTTAAACTCATCACAACGTGGAGTTTGAAACTAACATCATGGGTAGCACGATCATCTTCAACAGCAAAACATGTCTACACCGGTAAACCAGTCCTTAGAATTAAACAACAATCCATATGACTTTGAGGTTATTTACTTGTGCGACATAAATCCTCAACTTTTTTTAGGACTTTGTATAGTCTTGCTATACAATATGAACCTTAACTCGTTTTAGGATTCTGAGGTGGTCATTCGTCACAACCTAAATCCTAACATCTTCTAGGCTATTTGTGTGATCGTTTCACACGAATGTAAGCCCTAATTAATAAAATTGGCAGGATGAAATACTGAAATATTTCTCCTCTAAATTGATGTCAACCAGTATGATAGCTTGGGAAGTCACCGAGGTTCTCTTAAGGATCTATGACGTCCCCTAATTCTTCTTCATTTAAATTCAAAAATAAAATGTTTCAAATTTGAGTAATCTCTTTGAAAAGTCTAATCCCTTTGAAATTCTTGAAGATAATATTCCCTAATTTTTATCGAGAGTTTTCTTAGGTGACATCAGCTATCGACATTAGTCATTTAAGATGTAATTAACAATAGGGGATTGCCCTTATAGGAAGTGCCCTTATAGGAAGCTTTTACGAACCCAGCTTAATATAGACCCTATTTATTTTTTCATATTAAATAGGGGAACTTGTCTGTTTATAATAATATATATATATATAAATTAAACGTCCATCCGAAGCGGGCGATGGGATTCTGATTCCAGTGACTGACAGCTTCCATAGAACGACCACCCCCTAAAACTGTGTCGACAGCTTCTGGCGACTCCACTGGGGAATAACTTCTCTCTCCATATTAATAAAGGAATAATTTCTTCATACAACACTGATGTGTCCGCATCCTTATGTAGCAAATTACCTTTCTTCAGTTGGCATGCTTCACTCATTTCTTTCTTAAGGAAGCACGGTCAACTCTTTCGGACTTCAGGACCGTCTGTTCAATCACCTTTAAACATAGAGGTTCAGAAGTTCATTAGTTTTTTCTTATCTTCGTGTTGGTTCGAACCCCCAATAGGTGCGTTGGTGGACTAACTCCACCCGGGTATTGTGTGTTGTAAAGTCGGTCTCACACTAGCACTTTCCCCTTCGTGCTTGGTTTGCTATTTTGCAAATTAAATCAAATTATGCCGTGTTTCACTTGCTTTTTAAACTTTGTTATTTAATTAATTAAATCATTTTACTTTTAAATTATTTTTACTAAATTTAAGACCTTCACAAACTAAAAATAAAATAATATTTGCGCAGTCTACTGATCCCCGATAAATGCTTATATGCAACAGTATAATAATAATTCTGCTTATGTTTTTCACTTATATTTTCTTATTTCGCAACAAAAAAAAAACTTGATCCCGAAGAAAAATAAGAATTTAACTTTTAATTTATATTGGGATACTACGCAAATATACGTATCATTACCAAGTAATATAGAACTATTTTATTAAGACCGTAATATCGAACCCACAGGGAAGATATGCAATATGCACTTTTTGGAAAACTTTCTATTTTTAAAAAGATAATTATTTAAACTAAAAATGATTTCACAGTAAAGAAAGTTTAAAGATTTTTGGTAATTTTAATATTTTGACAAAAATAGTATAAATTTAAAAAGATAATTTGAGTTTTTGTAGAAGAAAAACGCTAAATATGAAATATCTTTCTCATTATCATGTTATCATGAATCAGTAACAAGTATAGGAATTCTGTGGTGGAAGTATTCAAATTGTGTTGTGTCGAATAGGAGCAATAATATTCTTTACTCTTAATAGAGATTCTATAAAGAACATTGACTAATTTAAAATTTGAATAGTTCTGAAGAGCAGCTAGGAAGGGAAGATACAAGATCTCACTCTAGATTTCCCTCGATTCCCTCCACATGGGGGCTAACATCTCGTGTTAGAACCTAAAATAATAAACCAAATTGGAGGTTTTAACCTGTCACTTTAGAATCCTCTAACTCTACACCCTTCTATTTTTGAAAAGATAATTATTTAAACTAAAAATGATTTCACAATAAAGAAAATTTAAAGATTTTTGGTAATTTTAATATTTTGACAAAAATAGTATAAATTTAAAAAGATAACTTGAGTTTTTGTAGAAGAAAAACGCTAAATATGAAATATATTTCTCATTATCATGAATCAGTAATAAATATAGGAATTCTGTTGTGGAAGTATGCATGTTGTGTTGTGCCAAATAGGAGCAATAATGTTCTTTACCCTTAAAAGAGATTCTATAAAGAACATTGGCTAATTTAAAATTTGAATAGTTCTGAAGACCGGCTAGGCAGGGAAGATACTCGATCTCACTCTAAATTTCCCTCGATTCCCTCCACATGGGAGCTAACATCTCGTTTCAGAACCTAAAATAATAAACCAAATTGGGGGCTTTACTTTAAAGTCCTCTAAATCCTCTAACTCTACATCATTCAATGAATATTTCCCTATTTATTTGCACTTAAGAATATGAACTACATTATCAATCATACAACCTCATGTGTTTCATTCCAATTGTTGACTGAGACAATACCGGCCCGGTTCTTACATATTCTCACAACAAATTTTAACATCTAGATTGGCCAAATGAAGTAGTAAATGAAGTGCATGGATTTTAATCATCACAACTTTCTTCCAACATTAAATATCAATACTCTCCACAATTTTCATCCAACACTTAATTACTTATCATTTTAAGAAGAAAGATAAAGAAAATAACTCAGAATCACTGGAGAAAATAAAATCACACTTTAGTTTAAAAAGTAGAAATCATTGTAAAAATAAAAACAAGTCTCAATTAAAACCAAAAGTAGTCTAAAACAAAACATAAGAACTTATCTTATCTCAAGTATCTCAAGTCCTCCACAAAACTCTTGAAGTTTTTTTGAATCTCTTCTCTTTTACAACACTCTCAATATAAAACTAGAAATTAAGAAAAAAATATGTGGTGCCTGAAAATCTCTCCAACTAACTCCCCAATTTTTGAACTTTCAAACCTTTCCCAGTACCTTCAGGACCTCTTTCAAAGTCCTAATCTTCTTTCTTTTATAATTCTCCAAAAGGTGTCATGATATCTCTTCAAAATGTGTCATAATTCGATGAATTTCCCCAAGAGATGCATCCTTTCGCAAAAATTTTCGTCCATGGTGGTTGTAACCACCTATTAAGCCAATAGGTGCCTCAAAAATCTCTTCAAAATTTGCAAAAATCAAATTTACTAGTCCAATAACTATCACAGGCGCTTAAGCGCCCGACCACTAGTGCTTATGTGCGGCCATCTTCGCTTACCCGGTGCTTAAGCACCGGATCTAGCGCTTAGGCGCCAAAACACTTTTGGATATTTTTCACCTATTTGCTCCAAATTTGATCCTTTTTCACTCCTTTGAGAAATTTTCACCTTTTTATCTGTACTTGAAAGAAAAACACCAAAATATCTTCCATTAAAGCGCAATATCTAAAAAATAGGTATAAAAATGTGTCTAAAAATACTATATATTTTAGGCGTATCATCTACGAATTGGCTAGATCAAGTATTACAGAGGATGATGGATAATATTAACTATACCACAATTACAAGGTGCTAAAATTACAAGGTGTTAGCCAAATAACTAACCCCAGAGCTTTCTTTTTGAAGTTGCTGCAATGGCGTTCCCTATGCTCACTTTCTCTTGCAATTTGGCAACTAGTCGCAACACTCGCAATGTCGCTCCCACCATCAAGTTTAAAACTGGATTCGACGAACTAGAATTTATTCTCAAAATGTCCCCGTTCTTCATAGTGAAAGTCGCCACTCCAGAAATTCAGGAGCCCTCTACTAAATTTAACCTGAATTGTCCCTAAGAATTCCTTTCTTGCAAGAAGGTGAAAATCATCGCTCCCCCGGCCCCTGCCAAGTATGTTGTCCCGTTTTCTGCTAAAGGAAAGGAGATTATGATCATAGAAGATGAAACTAAAAAAATTACCATCTCTCCGTTAGTGTTTGAGATCGGCTCAAGTTCAAAGTTTGCGCCACTGACTTGTCTCAAAGAAAGATCTGCAGCTAAAAAGTTTGGAGGGCAGCTAAGGTCCAAATTTCAAAAAAAGTACCATATGATGAGTTTCCTCACGAGGAGGAACTTGGATTACTGGAGACCTCTCCGCTTCTGTGAGGGAGTAGGTTTTACCCACTAATGAATATTAATGGACATGAGAGTATTCAAAGGATTGTTGTTGCATTAGCATCACCTCATGGTTGTAGTGGGTAGAGGGAGAACCCCACTCCCGCACAGTGTTCCAGAGATTGGCCACTAAAGAAGGATGTTCAAAGGTCTAACTGCTTAAACAAGTAGGATGTGCAATATCCTCTCAAATGAAGAAAGAAATTCTGAAGGATGTCAGGACTACCCGACGGTCCCCTAAGTCAGCTGAAGCTTTACCAATACGTAGTCCCATCAGGTTCCTTCTAGGAAGTCAAATTGATACTGTCGTTACTACTATAGATTTTGTTACCACTACCACTCCAAGGTCTGCAGGACGTTGACCGGTTAAGGCACGTCTGGGTCCGAGGACTCAACCAATTATTACCCAGAAGAATGCCTCGAAAGGGGAAAAGATAAAGAAGTTACCCGATATTGTGTTTGGTTTGCACTATAGGGAGCATGCCTCTCTCCGACATGTCAATGCCTCTGATGAGACACCCCGTCTCAAGTTATCGTGGTTAGGAAACAAGGTATGGGTACCCAAAATTTCCATACTAATACGATCTAGTGAGCCTGCAGGGCAGAATAGTGCAATAGAGCAGAAGTCTGAAGTATCTGATATCGTTGCAACTATTGCTATAGAATTTGATGAATAAGTGAAGAATGTTTGGGAAAGTCCTCTAGACCTTAAGAGGATTCAGAAGGCACTAATTGAAGAGAAAGTTGAAAAGCTCAGAGATGAAATTTCTGAGTTAGCCAAAGAACATGGTGTAACCATTGATGATGATGATGAGGATTTTGATTTTAATGATTGTCTTGATGAAGATTCCATGAATGTTCATGTCAACGAGACTAGAGCTACCTCATCTGTGTGCAATGCCCAACCTTTCTTCGAAGGGAACGCCATAGATAATTTGCGTAGGGCCATTTTTTTAAGAGATGAGCAAATTAGCCAAATGGAAAAGAGAATGGAAGAGATGGTTGTCGCTATGGCCACCATGGCTACAGTTAATAGACAATCCCAGTCACAACATGTCGCTTCTCAAGGAATTAACCAGCTTGCCATAATCCATATTACTGATGAACAAAGAGAAGTTGCCTACACTAATGGAGAAGAGCAATAAAAGAAAGATTCCTCACCAAACACCATACCAAAAAAGGATAATAAACAATTGGTCAAACAACAAGTCCGGGAAGCCTTGGCCCAATCTAAGAGGGGTGCATTGATTTTGAGGGGTAGACCTTACCCGGAGGAGTTTGATGTCATAACTTGCCCTAAGTATTTTGTTTCACCAAACTTTAAGACATTTGACAGGACCAAAAATCCCAGGAAACATATAACACAGTTCCGAGCCAGTTGTGGCAACACCGGTGGGAACGAAGCCTTACTCTTCTGACAGTTCGACAACAGCTTGTCAGGGATTGCTTTTGATTGGTATGCCGAGTTAGCTAACAGATCAGTCAGGACATTTTTTGAGTTAGAATAGATGTTTGTGAAGCGGTTTGTTGAAGCACAACACCATGTTTTTATTGGAGATCTCGTACTGGATAAGCAAAGGCCCAACGAGACTCTAGTGGATTACTTCTTGAGGTGGAGAAACCTTAGCATGAAATGTGAACCTCAACTACAGGAATAACATACGATTGAGATTATGCTCAAAAGCATCCATGGGCCAGTAACTTTCATTCTCAAGGGACTCACCATCAAGTCCTTCAAGAAACTGCTAAACAAAGTCATCAATTTAGAAGAGGAAGTTAAACATATGGATTCTCAAGAGAAAGAAGAAGGATCCAGAACAACCAGAGCATTTGAAAAGAAGTATGGAACAGTGGCAACAGTTGATAAAGGAAAGCAGCCAATAAAGATACAGGCAGAGCATTCTCACCAAAGTTCTTAACAATAATTACAACATGCTTAGAAACAAATACAACAGTTGGTCAATCCAACCAATAGTCATACCAGAGAGAGCCATACCGAGCAGAAAGTAGAACAGGGCCAACTCTTGCAGAATGAAAGAGAAGAGTGTATTCTTTCAAATATGAGGCTGCGTTGAAGATGTTCAAAAATTTAATGAAAAAGCCAGAGTTCATAATGACATAACAAAGAAAGCCAGAAGAAGCTGACAAGAAAGTCTATCCCAATTTCTGTCCCTACCACCAAATGTTGGGACATACAATAGAAGGCTGTTTCATTATCAAGGATTGGCTCGAGAGGAATTACAAAGAAGGAAATATAACAATCCCGAAGGAATATTTGAAAGAACTTGAGAAAGTTTCTATGAATATGATTTTGGCCGAGCCAATCGTTCCGATAGATCTATATGCAGAAAAAAATGGGTGGAGCACATTTTGAGCAAGTCATCCAAAGAGATACTGGATCAGATTCAGATTGCTTCAGCTCAGGCAGCCGTTCAGAGTCTACAACCTGCTCAGCCCAAGTGAGAGATTTTGCCAAAGAAATCGCAGCAACTGGAAGAGAAAGAAAAGAACGACGTCGTGAAAACCGATAACACGGGTGCCTGAATAGGGACTGCCTTTATTAGATTGGTTGTCTCAGATTTAGGGACGAAAATCCTCAAACCCCTGATCAAGTATGATTATCTTTTTGCCCCACTAGGGTATTATGAATATAATGATTATGATTTCAGCTACGTTTTAACTATTTCTAATGATAACTTAACTAATTTTGTTCAATCTAACTTCGATCTCGACTTCCAAACCAATCCTCAAATTGTACTTAAGGTCAATGAACTCGTTAAAGAGAGTGAAGAAAACATTGACAACACCGGTTATGATAGCACTAGGAGTGAGGAACCAGTCCTCGAGTGCCCTGGAGCACCACTTGCTATTAACCTTGATCTCTCCGATGAAGAAGAAATACTAAAAATTTTGCCTGAAGCATCTCAAGAAGAAGAAATCACAGAAGTAAATCAAAGGAGTGGGAAGGTATTATCTCCAAGAACAGCTCCAGTGCATAAAGGAAAGCAAATAGTCACTCAAGAAGGCTACCTCCACTTCCTCCACTGGAAGAGCCACATTACCAAGTGACAATTGGAGGATTATACAAAGTTGATTATAACATGCTATGATTATAACACATGCTAGCTCATCTTAGGAGGTTGCTGACCAAACTAAGCATTTATGATGCTCTAATCCTATCAAAGGAGATGAGAGAGTCTCTAGTTACAGTTTTACTTGACCCAGAGATTTACTTAGCGCAGTTGGCTAGCACATCCTCGGATGAAGTTTGCTCATCAAAAGAATAGCCTGAGATAACTTTCACAGATGAAAACTTGTTGCTTGGCACTACTGATCACAATTGACCGCTCTACATCTCCGTCAACATCAGCAGATTTGTATTATCCAGAGCTCTAGTAGATCCGGGAGCATCACTATACTTAATGAGTCTACGGACATTGGCATATTTGGATATTAAATCTCAAGAGCTTCCATCTGATAAAATGATGTTAATGGGATTTAATCAGAAGGGAGAAAGAGCCCTTGGATCGATTACACTGTTAATGAAAACTGGAGAATTAGTAACAATCGCAAAATTCCACTTCATCGATGCATAAACTTCTTTCAATGCTCTACTCGGACGACCATGGATTCACGAGCATAACATGGTTCTGTCATCCTTACATCAATTTATCAAATATTACAAAAAAGGAAAAAAAATATTGTTTAGAGGAGATTTACAACCGTTCTCAGGTCATGAAGTGTGCATTCACGAAGACGCCGCCTACTAAGCACCTCCGAAGAAATCCCTCTTTTCTTGTGAAATTGTATCAAATGAAGTGGAAGACTCAGAAGAGTAACAAAGAATAATCCATTCAACTCCACTTCGACAATCTACTATTGTCTCTTCACAACGAGGTGGTATAGGTTTAACATCGACATAGAAGAAAGTTCTGATGAAGAAAGCTTCGAGGAAGAAATGATGATGATAAAACTAAAGAAAACTCAATACAAGATCTCCTTGGAAGACATGGAGAAAGACAAATAGGAGTTGATGTATGATCAGATCAACCACTATGTGAACGCCATGACCCTTAATCCAATCTACCCTCAATAGGTCAAGAGTTTAGAGGTCAAGGAAGTCCGTAGGATTGGTTTGAATCCAATCAAGTTTTACCGTTCTTCCCCTTCTACTAGTTCTGAAAATAATTTAAATTTAGAAGAGGATTCTAATGAACTAATGGAATTACCTTTTGGTTATTTTTCTCCTTGTGTACAGAAGTTAATTCAACAGGGATATGTGCCAAAATACATGCCAAAAGATAAGCTATGACTTTTTGAAAAATTATTGAATGTTAAAAGTCGAACTCCTAACTCGAAAGAAAGTCTTGGATTTGGAACCATAGGATCGGTCGACGATTCAAAATTTTGCATGGTTGTTGCTAGTGAATTAGAGGAGGAATGCCTCGATATAGAGAATGATTCTCAAGATCAATTAATAGGTGATGCTCCAAAGGAATTTTAAGAAGAAATTAAGTCAACATTTGATGAGTTAAAAGAAATCAACCTCTGGATTGAGGAACAACTCCGACCAACCTTCATTAGTTCTTTAATCGACGAGGAAGAATCCATAGAGCTGATAAAGTTATTACCAGAATTTAAAGATTGATTCTCCTGGAGTTATGATGAAATGTCAGGGCTATCAATAGAAGTTGTAGTACATAAGCTTGAGGTGGACAAAGATATGACCCCAGTAAAATAAACTCCCAGAAGAATGTGCCTCGAGATAGAGCAACAAGTCATTTCCAAGGTAAAGAAATTGATAGATGCTAACTTTGTGTGGGAAGAGCAATACCCCGCATGGTTAGCCACGCATGGTTAGCCAATATTGCCAATATTGTGCCAGTTAAGAAAAAGAATGGACAAATCCGTGTATGTGTCAACTTTAGGGATTTTAATAAAGCATCTCAAAAGATGAATTTCCGCTACCATTACCAGAGTTAATGGTGGACATCGCTTAAACACATGAGATTTTCTCCTTTATGAATGGATCTTCAAGTTACAACCAAATCAAGATGGCTCCAGAGGATGCAGCGCTTACAACATTCATAACGCTAATTGGGATCTTTTGCTACACAGTAATGTCGTTTGGATTAAAGAATGCTAGAGCAACATATCAACGAGCAATGAAAAAGATCTTTGACGACCTCATTCAAAACCAAGTAGAGTGTTATGTGGATGATTTAGTTATCAAAAGCAAACAAAAATAGACCATTTGTATGATTGGAGGATCATTTTCGAACTTTGAGGATCGTGTTTAAACGGTTACGACGATATGACCTCAAGATGAATCCCTTAAAGTGCGCCTTCAGCATTACCTTTGGGAAATTTTTAGGATTTCTTGTCCATCATCGAGGAATCGAGATCGACCCGGATAAGATTAAGGCCATCTTGGAAATGCCTCCACCCAAAACCTTGAAATAACTACGCTCTTTAAAGGAAAGCTGACATATTTGTGATGTTTTATTTATAATCTCTCAAGTAGGTATCAGCCCTTCTCGACATTAATTTAAAAGGATGTCAAATTCATTTAAGAAGAGAAATATCAGCGGGCTTTTGAAGATGTTAAACGATAATTAATGACACCTCCCATTTTGGCAGCCCCTATCCAGGGAAAACCATTGATACTTTATATTACGGCCTTAGACGACTCTCTCGAAGCCCTATTAGCCCAAGTCAATGATGAAAGAAAAGAAAATGCACTATACTACTTGAGTTGTCGTCTAATACTGATAGAGATAAATTATCCGGCTATCGAGAAGCATTGTCTAGCTTTAATTTTGCCGCTCAAAAACTCAGGCACCACATGCTTTCTTATAAAATTACCCTTATTTCAAAAGTTAATCCGTTGCAATATTTGATGACCCGACCAACACTTTCTGAATGTCTAGCAAGTTGGTCAATGATTTTATTGCAATTTGATATAACTTTTGCTCCCCTTCGCATTATCAAGGGAAAAATGTTAGCAGATTTTCTCGCAGTGCACCCACTTCTAACAGGCTCCCCACTCAACGATGAATTTCCAAATGAATAGATACTACAAATAGAGCCCTCCAATACCAGACATTGGGAAATTCATTTTGATGGAGCTTCTTCAGTCAGAAGAGACAAATGATCAAAATGGTTATACCGGGCAAAGCAGGGATTGGTCTAGTTATCATCACGCTAGATAAGGGCATGTTGAGATTCTCCTACCACCTGACAAAGCCATGTAGAAAAAATGAAGCAGAATATGAAGCGCTAATCACCGGGTTGGAGTTGGCAATCTCAATGGATATAATGGATATTGCCATCTATGGTGACTCACAACTCATCATTCAATAATTCATTGGGCAATACAAGATTTTGAAGCCAAGATTAGCAGAATACCACTGGTACACAATAAATCTTCTTGAACAAATCCCTAGTGTGACTATCTACGGGATTCCTCATAGAGATAATGTTCATGCCGATGCTCTAGCAAAACTTGCTAAGGAACTGGCAAGTTCACTAGAGGATTCCATCGACATTACAGTACAAGGACGATGAGTTTTGTCTCGAATCAACCTCATAGTCTACATAAGCTAGAAAGAGAACAAGGAATGATGATTGTAATGGCTGACATCAACAAAGATTGGCGCAAGCCATTAATAGAATATTTGTAGAGTGGAAAGTTCCCAGAAGATAAGTCTGAAGCATATCACATCACAAGAAGGGTTATGGCATACACTCTGGTGGGAGATTTTCTCTATAGGAGATCATTTGATTAGTTGTGGTTGCGATGTCTGAGAAGAGAAGAAGCACAAAATATCGTTAAAGAGGTATATGTCGGTTAAAGAGGTAGAAGCACAAAATATCGTTAAAGAGGTATATGTCGGATTGTGTGGTGCTCACCAGTCAGGGCCAAAGATGAAAATAAAGATCAAAAGACTCGGGTATTATTGTCCAGCAATGATATTAAATTACATAGATACGGCTAGAAGATGTCAACTTTGCAAAGTGCATGAAGTGGTTTAACACCAACCTCCAAATGTGCTACACCCAACTGTCGCCTCGTGGCCATTTGAGTGTTGGGGCACAAACATAATAGGTCTGATAGACCCTCCATCCTCCAAAGAACATAGATTCATTCTTGCGGCTATAGATTACTTCTCCAAGTTGGCACAGGCAATGATGTTACGAGAGGTTACAGTACAACACATCCTTCAATTTTTCAAAAGCCAAATTGTCTATCGTTTCAGTGTTCCATGCAGAGTGATTTTTGACAATGGGACAGCCTTTAAAAGCACAAAGATCAAAAACTTCGTCAGACGACATGGCATAGATTGGAGTAACTCTACAATCTACCATTCCAGGGCAAACAGACTGGTTGAAGCCTTCAACAAAATGCTTGTACAAATCTTAAAGAAAACAACAGACAAAAATCAAAGATATTGGCATAATAAACTGTTAGAAGCTTTGAGGTCCTACCGGATAACGTTCAGAACCCCCACTCAATATACACCCTTCGCACTTGTGTTCAAGTTTGAGGTTGTACTACCGCTGGAAGCTTAGACACCATCTCTCAGGGTCATCGTCGTCAACCAAATCACAACCAAAGAAAGTGCAAAACTAAGACTAGAAGAACTAGAAATTTTTGAGGGAAAACGACTAGAAGCACAACAACATTTAGAACTTTAGCAAGAAAAGATAGTGCAGGCTGAGGAAAAATTAGTCCACCCGAGGGCATTCAAAGTCTGTGATCTTGCTCTCGTTCTCAAAAGACCTATTCTCGCACACCGCAAAATAGGTGGAAAATTTGAACCAACTTGGGAGAGCCAATTTGTCATAGAGGAATTTTACTCAGGAGGAGCTTACCGGTTTGTGGATTTCCGAGGTGAGAGACCTATACTATCAGTCAATGGCCGCTACTTGAAGATATATTGCCCAACGTGACGCCTCTTAAAATTGACTACTTTTTTAAATTTTGATTGTTCTGGGATTATTTATTTGGCCAAGCGTCTGTGACTGAGTCCAAAGTTTTGTAATAAATTAACCTCATTAAAATGAATAATTTTTTTTGAATTTGCCCATTATGTTTTTCTTTTTCTATTTCTAATTTTCAAAAATTAAATTAAATTAAATAGATGCAATTTGCAAATCATGAAAAATAAAAAAAATTTCTTGTCTAATAAGTGCTTCGTCCTTGTTCTTGTTCATGCTGAATGTCAGCGCACTGACATTTTTTGTCTTTTGCAGGAGAATGTCAAGACGGAAACTCATCCTCGCTTTTAGAGATTGTCTAAATCTTGCACTAAATGAAGAAAGGGTTGCTCAGGGCAGCGTCATAGACTTCGACTTAGACTTCAGTCAATTCAACGTAGAATATGAGAACCCCCTGATGGACGTCATCAGTCACCAGAAAAAGGAAGGATTACCGTCTCTGCTAAAGATGTGCGCCAGAGAAGACTCCTCACAGAAGAGGAAGAAAGTGATCACTCGACAACAACACCCAATCAAAGGAACCAGTCATCTACAGTCCCTGATAACTGCTCCGAAAGGAGATTTAGTAAGTGCTGATGAAGATAAAATGTCAGATGCACCGGTTAGAAGAACTCAGCATCGCAATGCCAACCGACGCAAACATAGAGCCTTGCTGTGAGAAGAGAGAAGACGGTTGTCAGCTTAATTTTGGTTGATTTGCCCATTGGAAGCTGTCGATCGCCGGAATCGAAATCCAGTCGTTCGCTTCAGAAAGACGTTTAATTTACTTATATATATAGTTTAGAAAAATATGAAATCAAACTGACCCCAAGTTTTTTATAACTTAAATAAACGAGCACTATACCTCAAACCCTGTATCTATCCCGAAAGATAAACACAAGATTTGTGGGTGAGGTTGTACAAGATTTGTGGGTGAGGCTCAATCAAATAAACTAAGAAATATATGACATCCGTTTGGTCTGTGAAATCATTTTATTTGCCGAAAAGTTCCCTTATTTAATTCAAAGAATTAAATAGGATTTATTTTAAGCTGGGTTCGGACAAGCTTTCTATAAGGGCAAGCCCCTATAGTTAATTACATCTTAGATTAGATAACTGAGATAACTGAAGTCATCTAAGAAAACTCTCGATAGAAATCAGGAAATATTATCTTCAAGTAGTTCAAAAAGATAGAACTTTTCAATGAGATCGGGCAAAGAGGTGTAAAAGGGGAATGACTCAAATTTGGAACATTTATTGTAGAATCCAAATTATGTAGAACTAGGGGAAGTCATAGATCCAGAGGATAACCTCGGTGACTTCCCAGTCTATCCTAATGCTTGGCTTCAGTTTTGAGGAGAAATATTTAAATGTTTCATCCTGCCAATTTTATTAATTTAGGGCTTACATTAGTGTGAAACGATCACACAAATAGCCTAGAAGATGTGAGGATTTTGGTTGCGACAAACGATAACCTCGGAATCCTAAATGAGTTAGGGCTTATATTGTATAACAGAGCTACACAAAGGCCTAAAGATGAGTTGATGATTTATGTTGCGCTAGGAAAACAACGTCGAAATCCTATGGATTTGTTGTTTAATTCTAAGGAAAGATATGTTGTTGTATATCCTTTTACTGTTGCAGATGGTCTTGCTGCCCACAATGCTAGCTCCACGCTCCTTGTCGTGGCGAGTTCAAGTTTTCTAAGGTGTCAGGTTATAATGTCAAATCAGGTGGCCCTATGGTTATGGTTCCTTAAATTTTATGGAAGTTGGTTAGAGCGCACAGGTTAAAATCCTATAGTTCCCTCATTCCGACACCACTATTTTCTATCGGATTCACTTAGTCCAAATGAATTTACCATACTCAACTTAATGAGTTCCATAATTTCATTTAGACAATGGGAAGCCTCGTTAGTAACTGTAGGTTACCTCCTCTGAGGGATTCTCTATCATCTGATAGAGACGTCTTAAATTAGGTGAAATTGTGGTTTTGTGATGTTTGTGATTAAATTTTGAGTTGTCTTATATTTTGAATGTTGTGGCGGTGAATTTTATCTTTGTTGATTTTAGTTTTGATTTTGGTTTTGGGTTTTGCGGCTATCGTAGAAGTTTTGGTTTTCATGCAGGATGACATCATTGTCTAACATGCAAGTTTGTGTTTTTGTTCATACATGCAAGAGAGTATGTACAGTAACATACTAGAAAGTAAAGTACGGGAAACTAGAAATGTGGGTAAAATAAATTACAACAAAAATGTACCTGGATGGTCTTCCCATCATCTTCAATTGAAACACAAAATGCATGCAAGAGTAATTATATATTAAAAGAATTTTATGTAAAGTGGTGAAATAAGATTATGTTGATCTACCAAATCAGAAATCATATCTTAGTGAGCCCTCATTAATTCAATTAAGGATGATTTTTATAAGCAAAACATACTAATTTTAGTTGACCTTTGAGGTATCCAAAAGGTCAAGAGAAAGAAGCAGATCCATGCTTTCCTCTCACCTCCTGGTGAAAAGTCTCAAGCTCAATTAAATTTATTATGTTGCTTAATAATTCTTCTTGTAAATACCTCCAATGCTCAATGAACATTGATTTTTCAATTATCCCTAAGAGTAAGGTGATTATCATTTGTCATTTAATATGATAATTATGTGGGTGAAGAGCCTTAAAGGGACAAGTTATTGTTTTGAAGATACTTAGCCAATTTTAGTTTCCACTTGGGCTTGTAGTGTTTTAAAGGTGTTCAATTTCTCGTTACATTTACTTTTCTAATCCTCATTTAACCATTAACCAAATTTCTCATTTAACCAAATTTCATTTAGCCTAGGTCACTACTAAGCCCTTAAGACCTTGGTAGATATATTAGTAATTTTTGAAAGAAATTAAATTTTAAGTGATAATAATTCATTATAAAAAAATATGAATGTCATTTGAACACCAAATCGGGGTACTAAACTAGTGAGTTATTAACATTCAAAATCGTACCCCTAAGTCTAGGATCATTTAATTTAATAGTCTTCCAAACTTTAATAATTTAGGAAATTGCAAATTTTTCCTTTAATTAAGAAAAATGAGATTGGTTTATACCAATTAATTTCTTGTGTTTCAATCATCTGAACATGTTAATTAAGATCAAAGATTGCCCATTTCCCCTTCTTGAATTAAACCTAACTGTTAATTAAGACTAAATTTCCAAAAATATACCTTTGCCCCTCATGCTCTATAACTTTATAATTCATCAAAGTTAGCTCAAATGACTTTAAAATTTTTATACTATCTCACTCATGGGTCAATCAAGACATCAGAGGAGAAATTATGATTTTTCAAAATTTAAATTAATTTATATAATTATTTACATGTAAAAATAGGATTTTTCAAAGAAAATTCAATAACTTGACCAAGGCAAAGCCTAATCACATGAAATTTTTACTAGAGGTAGACTTAGACTAGAGAACCACTTTGACCATAATTCATGATTTTTTGAGTTTTATGTGAATTATTATAATTATTTTAATTTCTAGAGTATTAATTAATTATAAAATATTTTAAATTTGGAAAATTAAGTTTTATATTTTTTTCTTAAATCTATCCAAGGTTAAGAAACCCAGATAAAAAAAAATTTATATTTTTAAAATATTTATTTAAATTATTAGAATTATTTTAGTGAGAAATTAAGAAAAATCCATTTTTAGCTTTTAAAAATTATTTTTGAGCTTTAAAATTAAATATCTTCAGTTAGAAAATTAGAAACAATATTCTAATTGCTCTGACGAGCTTAGGAAATAATTTAGAATATTTCCATGAATTTTATTAATTTTTCATTATTTAAATATTTAAAATATACTTAAAAATGGAATTTTTACTTTAATTACAATTTTATTTATAGAAAATTCCTCTGATCACAAAAAACTCACAAAAACTAATTTTATACTTTTTTTAGTTATATTTTAATTATTATGATTATTTTAAGTGTTAAAAGAGGCCTCTAACTTAGAAAATTAAATTAAGTTATCAAATGAACTTCAAATGTTATAAATTTTTATGGGGAGTCCTCTGAACTTTAAATTACAGTGGAGAATGAAAATCATGTCATTTATATGTTTATTTTTCCCAAATTAATTTACTTTATGTTTTAGGGTTTTGTAAAAATTAGGTATGTTCTTAATGACTTAGCTCATGACAAATTTTTCTAGGGTTCTCTGATCACAGTGAACCTACCAAAGTTTTCTTAGATTTTTTTAAGTAACATGCTAATTGCTATGATTAATTTATGTAAACAATAGAAATAAACTTGAAAAATACATATCTCTTCATACGGGTCTTCTCTGACTTTAGAAAAATTAGGGAAGATCCCCCATGACAGAGGCTACAAATGACCCAAATAGCATGCCATGGTGAAATATTTGAATACATGGAGAATCAAAATACTCAAAATAATATTTAATTAATTAAAAATAAAATATGCGTCAAATAAATATCGAACCATTTCCATATTTTTCTCCTATGTTCACTGAGCACTAGGATATTTTTCTTTTATTTTTCTGATTTTTCTACACCAAGATATGGATTTTTGAAGTTAGGGAGTATTTTTTGAATTAATTAAATCCTATTCTCCTACTTAAACCACATGGCGCCACGTCATCATGCAACGGCTCGGAAGGCTTGCATGGCACACTTTGGTTGGACGCCGACTTCCGACTTAGCGCTGACTGTGCTTGCACTTAATGTACTGAAGCGCTGCCCAGCTTCATCTCACCCGTCCATTTGATACACGTGTCATCCAAAGACCGTAAATCTTCATCTTCGTCTGGTTCATCTCAAGAGTTGTTCACCTTCTAAGCTTAAGAACTCGAGCTACTCTTAACCAAATAGACTCAATTTTGTTTCTAAAGACTCAACTAGCCTAAATGAAGCTATCTATACGACATGAAATTCGATCTATGTAAGTGTAGAATCAAAACAAGCTCGTGACAGTGGGGAGGTTTATACCTTTGCTCTGAGAAGGGAAGCTTCAATTTGAAGTACTCGGCACATTTGTGGAGGTCCAAGGAGGCTAGGGATTGAACCTCTTGTTGTGGTGAGATGTCTAGACCCAAATTTGATCAAGACTGAATTTGGGTGTTGATCAATATCAGGGTAAGAGGCTCTCTATAAGGAGTCTTTGATGGGGCTTCTTCTTCTCTCACTATGGTGAAGGTTTGGGCAAGTTTAATTTCATTTTAGTTCTGTGTGGAGTTGTGGTGGAGAGTGTCCTGTTTCCAGCAAGGTATTGAGCTCTGAAATTGATCCTGACAAGGGAAATTAAGGCAGAGAAGTGGTTAGATTGCATTAAGGCGGTCTCAAGGAGGATGTGGGAGCAATTGGCTAGGGTCTCCTTGAGAAAATTTCAGCACCCAAACTTTAGCCGTGAAGGGGCCATTTTATAGCCATGGCTGGAGAGGGGAGCTCATGATCTGACTTTGGGTGCAAAAGCTTGTTGAGGTGGTGAGCTAAGTGGAACAATTGACCAATGGGAGAGGGACAACTCAGATGGGTCAATTGAGTGAGGATTTAAGTGTGGTGGCTCTCAATTTTGAGGTGCTCCGGAAACTAGGCAGACCGACAATGGTAGGGGAGGTGCTTAGGTGGCTCAGAAACCTCAGAGGAATCTGTCACAACAATTAATTTGGGCTGGTGATAGGTTTTTGCAAGGATATCTTCAGCTTAAGCAGTTTAGGAAACAAATCCTTTGATTTAGGTGACCTTTAGTTCATGGCTCATCTAGGGTGGGTTAAGTGGGTCTAGCTTGCTTACTAGGACCCAAAAGTTGGTTGTAGAAGTCTTGCCTTGGTCAATTTTGGTGCATGGGTTCAACGTGGGTCTAAATGGCCAAAGGTTGGGTTTGAGTTAGGCTAGCCATGACTTTGAGCCCAATTAATTGATCAATATTGTGTAGATGATTGTAATGAATATTTTTGGTGAAGGGTTGAAATGATTTTGAGTTCAATTGGGGGTTCAATTTGAAAGATTTTGGGATTTTGGTCAATTTGGGCATGTTGGGTCTAGGTTGGGCTAAAGTTGGGCTAAGTCCAAATTGATTGTTGAAAATGGTCTATAGGAACATTATGACAAGTTTCAACATAAATTGGGTGTCAATTTTGGGGTTAGGGCAATCAATTTAGTGGAATTTGGGGACAGCCAATTTAGGGCAATTTTGGGGATTTTTGGACTTGGGTTGAAATTGAATGCAATTGAGGCTTTACTAAGTCCAATTGAAGATCAATTTTGATGTGTAGGATTGTTATGAAGAGTTTTCAATATAAATTGTGGCAAATTGAGTAGGCTATGTGGTTCAATTTGATGGGATTAAGTCATAGGGCCAAAATTGGGGGCTTAACTTAGATCAAAATTGAGCTCAAATAATGACCCAAGTAAGCTTAGATTTGGTTTATGTTGGTCATATGAAAGGTGAATTTGAGTTTAGAATTGAAATTGAGGAAAATTTGGGCCAAATTGATGGACATTTGAGGTAAATTTGGGAAAGTTGGGCCTTTAAAGGCAATTTGGGGGTTTTGTTCAAAATGGTCAAATTGGTCAAATTGGATTCCATTGAAGGGTCCAAATTGATTTTAAAAATATTATAAGTGATTTTGGAGGTTTTGGGAAAGTTTGGAATGCCAAGGGTTTTTGAGAAAGTTTGGGGTGCCAAGGGTATTTTTGTAATTTTGGCAATTTTAGCGGTATTTTGGTAAATTTGGCATTTTTTGGGTGGTTTTGGATGGGTGGTTTTGGATAATTTGGGTATCTTCAAATGGTTTGAAATGATTTTTAAACAAATTTTGATATTTTGGGTGAATTTGAAGATTTTTACCAAATTTAGGGTTTCAATGGCGTTTAGGTTATTTGGGTGGATTTGGCGGCGAAAGACAAAGTTGGACATTTTGGTAGAATTGGGGTACCAACCACCCTATATGAGCTATGGACCAATGAAATCCCCATTTGTGTCCTCCATGTACTGGTCTTAGCTAAACCCTAGCCTAGGGCTAGTGGGTTTTGGGGACCATCTACATGAGTTTCCCAAAGGATCAAGGGATCAAAGTCAAGAAATTTTAGGTTTAGGGTTGTGGTGATTGTGGGTGAAAGTGAGTGTAGGTGAGTGAACTAGATCCAAACCAACACCCAGGGTCAACCTTACGGTCAGGCAGTCCTAGGGGGACTCTCCTTGACCTTCCTCATTGTGACCTCACCTACTAAGTGCTAGAGGTTAAGACTAACATGTGAAACTTCAAGTTGAGCAAATGGGAGTTTAGAATTTCTAATGGTGAGGGTTCCTTTTCTAGTTCTCTAGGAATAGTCAACAGAATAGTCCTATGGCTACACCCTAGGCTACTAAAGAGGAAAAACTAAACTTCAACCAAAAGTGAGGTCAATAAATGGACCCCCAATAGGTGTGGTGTGTTGGGCAAGCACACCACACGTATTGGCGTTGACCGACGAGATCAACAATACCAACACAGACTCTTAAGTCAACAGACCTAGAAAGAGGTGTAGAATTATGTGTGTTATTTGTTTATGTTGAGGAATTATCAAGTGAATATCTGATCAACATCGAGGATTAGGAACTCTCGCTGGGGATTGGTGAGTGGGTTTTTAGTTATCACAGTTTAGGTTTTTATAAAGGATGAGAATCAGTATTTAGGTGATGACTTTGAAGATTGAGAGTAGGATGCCATGGTGGGGGTCTTATTCCTATCTCTAAAGGTGTGAGTAGAGAATTGGATGCCATGGTGAGGGCCTTACACCAATCTCGAAGATGTAGGTAGAGAATTGGATGTCGTGGCTGGGGCCTTACACCAATGTCGAAGATGTAGGTAGAGAATTGGATGATGTGGAGGGGGCCTTACACCAATCTCGAAGATGTAGAGGGGGCCTTACACCAATCCCAAAGATGTAGGTAGAGAATTGGATGTCGTGGCAGGGGCCTTACACCTATCTGGAAGATGTAGGTAGAGAATTAGATGTCATGGCGAGGTCTTATACCAATCTCAAAAGGTTGAATAGGATGTGATGTTCCATAAAGGGGAGTATTTCTCCTATCTCAAAGATGTGTGTAGATAATTGGACGCCGTGGTGGGCGCCTTACACCAATCTCGAAGATGTAGGTAGAGAATTGGATGCCTTGGTGGGGGCCTTACACCAATCTCTAAGATGTAGGTAGAGAATTGGATGTCATGGCGGGGGCCTTACACCAATCTCAAAGATGTGGGTAGAGAATTGAATGCCATGGCGAGGGCCTTACACCAATCTCAAAAGGTTGTGAAAACGAAAATAGTTTTTCAGTATTGGCCTCGAGGCAGGAATGTAGTGCAGAAAGTTTGTGCTGTTGAATTCGTAAATGTGTGTCATGTAAAAAGGTTGACATTGGTGAGACAGACATGTGAAATTTATTTGGGGTTTTGTGAAGAATGTGAAATTTTACGGGGACTGTGAGAAGAATTACTACAGACAAGGATAGCCGTGCTGCATGAGCAAAAAGCAAGAGACCTCAAAATCGAGAGAATCAACTCAACAAATTTATTTTCTTTTCTTGTTGTTTCTATCACATTTAATCATCAAAATATGTTTTTAAATTTTTAAAATTTTCGTTGGTTGATTTTTTTTCTTTTTTTAAAGGGTATTTTATTTGAATTTTATTATTATCAAGTTTTTATTGTTTTGTTCTTTGTTCGTTCTTTGTTCGTTTGTTCTTTGTTCGTTGTAGTCCTGAACCAATGTATGGTTCTGTGGCTTTTATCCATCACACAAAAAGGGCAATTGAACAAATAGATAAAATTTTGAAAGAGGTTTCATTAATCTCCTCCAATAAGTGTTACAGATTGAGTGCAGGCCAAATCCAAAAAGTACAATTATGCTGACTGCATCAAAGTACATCTGAAAAAATCCTAGGTTAAGCAAATATCATAGGTTGAGCATGTCTAATATATATCATATATGCTGTGACAAAATACAGTTAAGAGGAATTCTTTGAGTGTTTGTCTCTGGTGGGGCAAGCTCCTGGTTGAGCCAATCTACTAAGCCATGCTCCAGGATAAGAGTTCCCTTTTTCATGTGCCTAGGGTGCTACCCTCTCATAGCTCGTACGAGAGTAGTTCTTCCAGCTCTGGGTCCGGTCGGAATCCATATGGCATTTTGCTGTCATCCATCCTTTGGAAGGTTACAGACACCCTACGGTGTTGTACCCCTGAAATGCAATTTAACAATGTCTGCTTTGTTTCCTTTAAGAACCAGCACTGAACCTACAGGTAGCGGAATCTCCACGGATCCTTTGAATTCACCGGGGCTGACGACATCTATCTCTTTTCCAAATAGAATGTTGCTTTTGCTCGTGAAAGAGATCGTTTAGAAAGGTCTCACAAAGTCATGATGGTCAATGTGCGGGTATGCAGTCGCATTTATCATATATGTTGATGATACAGCTGTTGGGAATGTAGTCAGCTGGCAGTATACTCCATCGACCCATTCTCTTAATCATCCAATTTATCATGGGGGGTAGCAGATCCACCTGATCGTGTCTCAGAATCCCAGGAGGATTTCCTTGCCTATTTTTAGTGAATTTGTAACAACAACCACATTGTATGGTGATCCTACTCTTTTCACGCATCCACTTTCGTGGCTCAGAATAGGTTCTTTCCATTAGGAGGCCTGCTCGACCCCTGTCTCTTAGATCAAAGATGCATTTGAGAATAATTCTTTTGTCACTCTCGAAGAAGCCCCTGGTATATAGCTTCAAGCCTTCTAGTATATTAATGAACCTTCCTATGAACCTTCCTTGAACACCTTCCTTGAACTTCTTCATAGAATTAAAAATCCCTTTTGTTTACTTCACTCATTTTGTAGTATTCTACCGTCGAGACAAATCGACGGCTGTCAATGATACTCCCTCATTTTAGTATCAGCGGGAATCCAAGCTAATGATGTCTTTGTCTGCAGCGGAGATGTCTTTGTCTGCAGCGGAGCATATGACTCTGTGTCCAACGGGATATATGGCTTTGTATCTAACAGGATATACGGTTCCCTCATCGGGAGATCAGCGATCTGAAATCCATCATCAGTGGACTCGTACTCTTCCAAAGTACTGTAGCGCTTCAAGTGGAGGTTGTTGTAGTCTTAGCACTCCACTAATACCCCTCTAGCTGATGTACGTGTCTCAGCGTTGCATGTCGGGCAACCCGTACAAAGAACATCTAAAACTTGTGGTATTTAGGGCTCTGTAACAAATCCAAACTCATCGCCTATAGCAGGCAAGCTGGAAGAAGTCTCTCTCAGGCCTGGATTGTAGATATTCCCCTCAGGAATAGGGGTGAGCAAGTTTTCTGCCTCCTTTTGGCATCTTCTCTCTTCGAGTAAGAAAGCCCTATGCTTTTGACGGTTGGTGTTTCTGTGCTGAGTTCTCCTCAGCGGTGCATCTGGTAGTCTTTCATTACTGGTAGTAACTAGGTCTCTCGTCGGCACAACTATCATAGACGGCAGGTGACTAGTCCCCTCCATCGGGTCTTACTGTATTACAACATTTTTCCCGTTCGGCAAGGAATTATCCCTGGTTCCAATCTTTAACAGCAATTGTAGCCCTTCTTTTTCTCGACGGCTGACCACATCCATTAGGCGGCCCTCACAGTCCATGTCGACTTGATTGAAGTCAAAGTCAAACTCTATTGTGCCGCCCTGCGACACCCTTTTTTTGTTAAGTGCGAGGTTCCATCCATCTTTAAAAGCAAAGATCAGCCTCTGGCTGGACATTTTTCTCTGCAGACGATAGGAAAAACATCAACAAGCTGAAATTTAGCAGGAACAAGAACAAAACAAAGTGTTTGTTAAAGAAAATTTTAGTTTATGTTGGTGAGAAAATTATTTATTTATATACGTATCTCGTTTAATTTATGAGAATATCAAATTTATAGATAGAAAAGAGAAAATTGAAGTGTATAATTTCAAAAATTTTCATAAAATTGAGGTTAATTTTATTATAAAGTTTTTGGACCTGATCACAAATGTTTAGCCAAATAGATAACCCCAGAATAATCAAAATTTCAAATCAAGTGATGTCAAGCAATGTCAGGTTGCATCTTTTCTTCAGGTATCATCTGTTGATTAGCAACATGGGTCTCTCACCATGGAAATCTACTAGCTGGTAGGCTCCTCCTACGTGGACCTTTTCTACGATAAATGGTCCCTCCCAAGTTGGCTCAAAATTTTCACCTAGCTTGCGGCATGAAAGAATGGATCTTTTGAGCACGAGGACAAGGTCAACCACTTTGAATGCCCTTGGGCAGACCAATTTTTCATGAGCTTGTACCATCTGTTCCTAATAAAGTTCCAAATGTTGTTGTACTTCTAGTCGTCTTCCTTCAAGACTCTCTAATTTCTCTAGTTTAAGTTTTTCACTTTCTTCTGTTGTAAGTTGATTGAAGACAGCGACTCTGAGAGACGGAGTCTGAACTTCTAACGGTAGTACAAACTCAGACCCGTTCACGAGCATGTAGGGTGTACACTTAGTGGGAGTCCTGAACATCGTCCGGTAGGCCCACAAAGCTTCTAATAAATTATTGTGCCAATCTCTTTTATTTTCATCCAGTATTTTCTTTAAAATATGTACCAACATCTTGTTGAAGTCCTCAACCTATCCATTTGCTTTGAGATAGTAAATCATAAAGTATCTCCAATCTATCCCATGTCGTTTGACAAAATTATTGATTTTGGTGCTTTTGAAGGCTGTCCTATTATCAGAGATTATTCTGCGTGGTACTCTGAAACGGTAGATGATTTGACTTTTGAAGAATTGAAGGATGTGTTGTGTCATAACCTCTCGTAACGGCACTGCCACTGCCCATTTGGAAAAGTAATCCGTAGCGACAAGTATAAATTTGTGTCCTTTGGACGACGGAGGGTCTATCAGACCTATTATGTCTGTGCCCCAACACTCAAATGACCATGAGGTGATGGTTGGGTGTAGCACATTTGGAGGTTGGTGCAAGACCACCCCATGCACTTGACAATGGTGACATCTTCTAGCTGTATCTATGCAATCAGACATTTTTTGGGCCAATAATATCCGAGTCTCTTGATCTTCATTTCCATCTTTGGCTCTGACTGGTGAGCGCCACACAATCCGGAAAGTACTTCTTTAACAATATTCTAGGCTTCGACTCTGCTCAAACATTGTAGCCACATTTGATCAGCCACATTTGATCGAACTCATTTGATCGAACTATCTTCTGTAGAGGACATCACCCACTAAAGCGTAAGACATAGCACTTTTTGTAATGTGATGTGCCTCAGACTTGTCCTCTGGCAGATTTCTAGTTTGCAAATATTCCATTAATAGCTTGCACCAATCTTCATTAATATCAGCAACCACAATCATCATTTCATCTTCTTTTTTGAGCTTATGTAGATTGTCGAGGTCGATTCGAGACAAAACCTGTCTTCCTTGTATTTCTTCCTTGTATTGTAATGTCTATTGTAATGTCAATGGAATCCTCTGGGGGACATGCCAGCTCCTTAGCAAGTTTTGCTAGAGCGTCAGCACGACCATTATCTCTCCGAGGAATCGGGTAGAAATTTACACTAGGAATATGCTTCAGTAGCTTCATTGCGTACTTATGTTATTCTACTAACCTTGATTTTAAAATCTTGTACTGTCCGACGACTTGTTGGATGACGAGTTGAGAGTCACCATAGATGACAATATCTGTTATGTCCATCAAGATTGCTAACACAAACCCGGTAATTAGCACTTCATTTTCTGCTTCATTGTTGGTACATGGCTCTATCAGGTGGTATGAGAACCTGTGCTTATCTAGCGTGAGAACCTCAGGCTACCCAGTAACTGTGCCTGATCCTTTATCTCTTCTGGCTGACGAAGCTCCATCAAAGTACATTTCCTAGCGTTGTGTGCTAGAGAATTTAATCTATATTCTATATTCATATGGTAACCCATCATTACGTGGGGACCCAACTGGCAGTGGGTGTGCAGCTAGAGAGTCTTCTAAAATCTATTCCTTGATGGCACGAAAGGGAACAAAAGTTATATCAAATTGTAATAAAATCATTGACCATCTTGCTAGACGTCCGGAGAGTGTTGGTCGAGTCATCAAATATTGTAACAAATTAACTTTCGAGATTAGGGTAATCTTATGAGAAAGCATGTAATGTCTAAGCGTTTGGGAGGTGAAAATCAAAGCTAGACAATATTTCTCAATAGGTGGATATGTTATCTCCATCGGTATTAGACGATGAATCAAATAGTATAATGTGTTTTCCTTACCCTCATCATTGACTTGGGCTAAGAGCGCTCTAAGAGAGTCATCTAAGGCCGCGGTATAAAGTATCAACGGTTTTCTCAGAATAAGGGCTTACAAAATAGGAGGTTTCATTAAATAACATTTAACATTCTCAAAGACCCACTAGCATTTCTCTTCCAAAATAAATTTTGTGTCCTATTTAATTAATGCCGAGAGGGGCTGACACCTACCTGAGAGATTAGAAGTAAAGCGCCTTAGATACGCCAACTTCCCTTGAAAAGAACGTAGTTATTTCAAAGTTTTGGGAGGATGCATTTCCAAAATAGCTTTAATCTTATCCGGGTCAATATTGATTCATCAATGACGGACAATGAATCCTAAAAATTTCTCAGAAGTAACGTCGAGGGTGCACTTTAAGGGATTCATCTTAAAGTCATATTGTCGTAACCATTTGAACACGATCCTCAAGTCGTAATCCTCAAGGATCCTCAAGTCGTACAAATGGTCTAATTTTTGTTTTCTTTTGATGACCAAATCATCCACGTAACATTCCACTTAGTTGTGAATGAGATCATCAAAGTCTTCATCATAGCTTGTTGGTATGTTGCTCTAGCATTCTTTAAGCCAAACGACATCACTGTGTAGCATAAAATTTTGATAAGTGTTCTGAATACTGTAAGTGTTGCATCCTCGGAAGCCATCTTAATTGTGTTGTAGCCCAATGATTCGTCCATGAAGGAGAAGATTTCGTGTGTAGTAGTGATATCCACCATCATTTCTTGTATCGATAGTGAGAATTTGTCTTTTGGACATGCTTTATTCAAATCCCTGAACTTGACACATACACGGATTTGTCCATTCTTTTTTTTAACTGGCACAATGTTGGCTAACCATGTAGGGCACTGCTCTTCTTTTACAAACTCCATGCGAAGCAATCTTTAAACTCTGTTAACAGTTTGATGAATTCTAAAGATTCTTCTTCATTGAGTAGAGAACTTATAAACATAGGTCAGGGTTGTTCTTTCGTCCCGAGGTTAATTTCCTTGAATTCATCGACAGTTGATTTAATTTCCTCCTCAAATTCAGGCGGAGCATCTTCTATTAGCTGATCGGTAGATTCATCCTCTATATCAAGGCAATCCTCTCCTCATTCACTGGTAAAAACCATGCAAAATTTTGAATCATCGACTGATCCGACAGTACCAAATCCAAGACCCTCTTTCAAGTTGGGAGTTTGACTTGTAACATCCCATAATTTTTCATAAAGTTGTAATTTATCTTTTGTCATTTGTTTTGGCAAATGTCTCTATTGAATTAACTTTTGCACGCAAGATGAAAAATAACCAAAAAGCAATTCCATTAATTCATTAGGACCATCGTCCAAATTTACATGATTTTCAAGATTAGTAGAGGTAGAAGCACGATAAAATTCAATCGACTTTGAACCAACACTACAGACTTCCTTGACCTCTAAACTCTCGGCCATTTAAGGGAGAATCGGAGTAAGGGTCATGGTGTTCACATAGTGGTTTATCCAATCATGCATTGCTCATATTAACTTTTCTCCGTATCTTCTAAGGATATAAATACTGAGGTTTCTTTTGTTTTGTCATCATTATTTCATCTTCAGAACTATCTTCATCACCAATGTTGATGGTTGGCTTAGTCCGTTCAACAATTAAGTTGTTTTTTCATCGTCCACGTCCCCGGTCTCGACCTCGGGTTCATGAACTAAAAGAACACCCACCAACTTGTTGCAAAAGAGTGTCGCACTTCATTTTCTGCTTCATTGTTGGTACATGGCTCTATCAGGTGGTATGAGAACCTGTGCTTATCTAGCGTGAGAACCTCAGGCTACCCAGTAACTGTGCCTGATCCTTTATCTCTTCTGGCTGACGAAGCTCCATCAAAGTACATTTCCTAGCGTTGTGTGCTAGAGAATTTAATCTATATTCTATATTCATATGGTAACCCATCATTACGTGGGGACCCAACTGGCAGTGGGTGTGCAGCTAGAGAGTCTTCTAAAATCTATTCCTTGATGGCACGAAAGGGAACAAAAGTTATATCAAATTGTAATAAAATCATTGACCATCTTGCTAGACGTCCGGAGAGTGTTGGTCGAGTCATCAAATATTGTAACAAATTAACTTTCGAGATTAGGGTAATCTTATGAGAAAGCATGTAATGTCTAAGCGTTTGGGAGGTGAAAATCAAAGCTAGACAATATTTCTCAATAGGTGGATATGTTATCTCCATCGGTATTAGACGATGAATCAAATAGTATAATGTGTTTTCCTTACCCTCATCATTGACTTGGGCTAAGAGCGCTCTAAGAGAGTCATCTAAGGCCGCGGTATAAAGTATCAACGGTTTTCTCAGAATAAGGGCTTACAAAATAGGAGGTTTCATTAAATAACATTTAACATTCTCAAAGACCCACTAGCATTTCTCTTCCAAAATAAATTTTGTGTCCTATTTAATTAATGCCGAGAGGGGCTGACACCTACCTGAGAGATTAGAAGTAAAGCGCCTTAGATACGCCAACTTCCCTTGAAAAGAACGTAGTTATTTCAAAGTTTTGGGAGGATGCATTTCCAAAATAGCTTTAATCTTATCCGGGTCAATATTGATTCATCAATGACGGACAATGAATCCTAAAAATTTCTCAGAAGTAACGTCGAGGGTGCACTTTAAGGGATTCATCTTAAAGTCATATTGTCGTAACCATTTGAACACGATCCTCAAGTCGTACAAATGGTCTAATTTTTGTTTTCTTTTGATGACCAAATCATCCACGTAACATTCCACTTAGTTGTGAATGAGATCATCAAAGTCTTCATCATAGCTTGTTGGTATGTTGCTCTAGCATTCTTTAAGCCAAACGACATCACTGTGTAGCATAAAATTTTGATAAGTGTTCTGAATACTGTAAGTGTTGCATCCTCGGAAGCCATCTTAATTGTGTTGTAGCCCAATGATTCGTCCATGAAGGAGAAGATTTCGTGTGTAGTAGTGATATCCACCATCATTTCTTGTATCGATAGTGAGAATTTGTCTTTTGGACATGCTTTATTCAAATCCCTGAACTTGACACATACACGGATTTGTCCATTCTTTTTTTTAACTGGCACAATGTTGGCTAACCATGTAGGGCACTGCTCTTCTTTTACAAACTCCATGCGAAGCAATCTTTAAACTCTGTTAACAGTTTGATGAATTCTAAAGATTCTTCTTCATTGAGTAGAGAACTTATAAACATAGGTCAGGGTTGTTCTTTCGTCCCGAGGTTAATTTCCTTGAATTCATCGACAGTTGATTTAATTTCCTCCTCAAATTCAGGCGGAGCATCTTCTATTAGCTGATCGGTAGATTCATCCTCTATATCAAGGCAATCCTCTCCTCATTCACTGGTAAAAACCATGCAAAATTTTGAATCATCGACTGATCCGACAGTACCAAATCCAAGACCCTCTTTCAAGTTGGGAGTTTGACTTGTAACATCCCATAATTTTTCATAAAGTTGTAATTTATCTTTTGTCATTTGTTTTGGCAAATGTCTCTATTGAATTAACTTTTGCACGCAAGATGAAAAATAACCAAAAAGCAATTCCATTAATTCATTAGGACCATCGTCCAAATTTACATGATTTTCAAGATTAGTAGAGGTAGAAGCACGATAAAATTCAATCGACTTTGAACCAACACTACAGACTTCCTTGACCTCTAAACTCTCGGCCATTTAAGGGAGAATCGGAGTAAGGGTCATGGTGTTCACATAGTGGTTTATCCAATCATGCATTGCTCATATTAACTTTTCTCCGTATCTTCTAAGGATATAACGTATTGAGGTTTCCTCTATTTTTTCATCATTATTTCATCTTCAGAATTGCCTTCATCACTAAGCTTGATGGTCGGCCTTGTCCGTTCAACAATTAAGTTGGTTCTTCCTCGTCCACGTCCCCGGTCTCGACCTTGGGTGCGCAAACTAAAAGAACACCCACCAACTTGTTGCAAAAGAGTGTCGGAAGATTGCTGAAGCGGAGTTGAATGGCCCTGCCATTGTACTTCTTCTAAATCTTCACTTTTGTTTGTCACAATTTCATGAGAGAAGACAATTTTCTTTGGAAGCACGTAGTAGGCGACATATTCATGAATGTCAACTTCATGAACTGAAAACGGTTGTAGATATCCCTTGATGCAATGTTCTTGTCCCTTTTTGTAGTACTTAATGCACTGGTATAGAGTCGATAGAACCATGTTGTGTTCGTGAATCCATGATCGACCAAGTAGAGTGTTGAAAGAGGTCTCGACGTTGATGATATGGAACTTAGCGGTTATTACTAGTTCTCCAACTTTCATATGTAATGTAATTAGTCCAAGGGCTCTTTCTCCCTTTTGGTTGAACCCTCTTAGCGACATTTTATCGGCCATGAGCTCCTGAGCTTCAATATCCAAATAGGCCAATTTCCGTAGACTCATCAAGTTGAGTGATGCTCTAGGATCTACTAAAACTCTGGACAACACAAATCTGTCAACTTTAACGGAGATATAGAGCGGACGATTGTGGTCGGCAATACCGAGTAGCAAATCTTCATCTGTGAAGGTTACCCCAGGCTATTCCTTAATTGAGCAAACTTCATCTGGGGATGTGCTAGCAAACTGGGCTAAGAAAATCTCTAGGTCAAGAAAAGTTGTAACCAGAGACTCTTTCATCTCCTTTGATAGGATTAGAGCGTAGTAGATGCTTAATCTGGCTGGCAACTTCCTACGATGAGCTAGCACGTCATGATCCACTTTGTATGATCTTCCAATTTTCTTTTGGTTATGTGGTTCTTCTACTGGTGGAGGTGGAGGTAGTTCTTTTTGAGTTACTATTTGCTTTCCTTTATCTGCTGGATCTATTCTTGGGGGAAATATTCTCCCGCTCCTTAAATTCACCTATGTAAGTTCTTCTTCTTGAGATATCATTCTTGAATCTTCTAGTGTTTCCTCTTTATTGGAAAGATCTAAGTTGATGGCAAGTGTTGCACCGTGATACTCAAGGATTGGTTCCTCACTTCTGATGCTGTCGTAAGCAGTATTGTCAATGTCTTCTTCAATCTTGTTAATGAGTTCTTCGGACTAAAGTATGATTTGAGGATCATTTTGGGAATCGAGATTGAGGCTAAATTAGACAAAATCAGTTACGTTTTCACCAGAAATAGTTAAAATATAGCCGAAATCATAATAATTATATTCATAAGACACTGAAGCAGTAAAAAGATAATCATACAAAGTTAAGCGTTTGAGGATTTTCTTCCCTGAATCCCAGACAACTAATTTAGCAAAGGTAGCCCCTATCTTACCCTTCGTGCTATCAGTCTTCATCATGGTCTTCTTCTTCTTCTTTATCTTTGACGATGACAGATCTCCTAGTGAAATCTTCATCTCAGGCTTGGTAGGATGAAGAATCTGAATGAGAGTTTGTTTTGATGCATACTGATATGATTCAGTATTTTCTTGGATGATTTGCTACAGACTGTACTCCACCCATCTTTTCCAGTATATGGGTCGATCGGAGAGATTGGCTCAGCCAAAATCATATTTATAGAACCTCTTTCAGCTTCTTTTAAATATTCTTTTGGGATCGTTATATTCCCTTCTTTAAGTTCCTCTCGAGCCAGTCTTTAAAGACGATACATTCCTCTATAGTATGTCCAAACAACCTGTGGTACAGGCAATAATTTGGTTGATCTTTCTTGTCGACTTTTTCAGGTTTCTTTGGATCTGGTAGTCTGAACTCAGGCTTCTTCATCAAACTTCATCAGACTTCTGAACATTTTGGGTATGGCTTCATCTTTAAAGTTTCGTCTTTAAAGGAATACACCACCTTCCTACATTCTACAATGGTCATTTTTTTATTCTCTATTTGGTATGATCCTCCCTGAGACGGTTGCTGGCTAAACTGGCCATACTATTTTGTTTTTTGTTGAGTGTACTGTAATGACGATTGACGAGGATTTTCTACATATATCTTCATTGGTTGTTTTCCTTTATCGATAGTTGCCACCATTCCAGACTTCTTTTCAAATACTCTGGTTGCCTTAGATTTCTCATGAGAATCCATATGTTTGATTTCTTCTTGAAGACTGCTGGCTTTGCTGAGTAGCTTCTCGAAGGATTTAATGGTAAGTCCCTTGAGCATGATTGTTACTGGCCCATGAATGCTCTTGAGTAAGATCTCAATCGTGTGATGTTCACATAGCTGAGGTTCACATTTCATGCTAAGGTTTCTCCACCTCAAAATATAGTCCACTAAAGTCTCATTGGGCTTTTTCTTTTCTATCATGAGATCTCCAATAAACACATGATGTTGCGCTACGGCAATTCTTTTCACAAATAATTGTTCCAATTCAGTGAATGTCTTAACTTATCTGTTGGGTAAGTCGGCATACCAATTGAAAGCAATCTTTGACAGGCTGCTGACAAACTATCAAAAGAGTAAAGCTTTGTTACTTCATGTGTTGCCATAACTGGCTCAAAAATGTGTTATGTGTTGTCTGGGATTTTCAGTCCCATCAAATATTTTAAAATTTGGGGACACAAAACCCTTAGGGAAGGGTACGACATCGAATTCTTCCAGGTAAGGTCTACCCTTTAAAACCAATGCACCACCCTTAGATTGGGCTAAGGCCTCCAGAACTTGCTCGAGTATTTATTTAAATTCCTTCTCTAGCATGACATTTGATGGATAATCCTTCTTTTGTTGCTCATCTATGTTTGCTGAGGTGAATTCTCTCCTTTCATCTGTGATATGTATAATCTTTGGTTGTTTGACTTCTGGAGAGGCTAACTATGACAATTGAGACTGCCCCCGAACTGTGGCCATGGTGGTCATGGCTGCAGCCATCTCTTCCATCCTTCTTTCCAGTTGGCTGACTTGCTCATCCCTTAAGACGATAGCCCTACGTACCTCATCTACAGCATTCTCTTTGACAAGAGGTTAAGCGTTGCGCGCAAATGCAGCAGCTCTAGTTTCAGTGACATGGATATCCATGAAATCCTCTTTGAGGTAATCATTGAAGTCAAAATCATCATCAATGCAAACTCCATCTTCTCGGGCTAATTCAAAAATCTCAACCTTAAGCTTTTTGACCTTTTCTTCAATTATTGTCTCTCGGATTTTCTTAAGATCTGGAGGAACCTGTTGGACCTCCTCCACTTGTTCCTCTATCTTGCTGGAAATTGCTGCGACAATTTCAGATACTTCAGACCCTGGCTTCATTCTGTGACCTTGCCCTGCAGGCTTACTGGACTGTATCAGTATAGAGACCTTAGGTGTCCATGCCTTTTCTTTGACGGTGTTGACTTGAGATGGAGTGTCTTAGCAGAGACATCGACATGTCAAGGAGAAGTATGCTCCCCATGGAGCAGACCAAATACAGTACTGAGTAGTCTCTTCGTTTTTTCTTTTGGAACTTTAGGAACATCTCTATGGTGGGTGATTGGTAGAATTCTCAGAATCAGATACGACATAACTGGTTGATGGCTTGCGGGTCTAGTGACGGTAGAATCAATAGTAATGGTGGCGGTATCAACTCTGCTTTACACGTGGAACCAGACAGAAATGCAAGTAGGTAAATCTTAAATTGACTTATGGGAGCATCTCGAAGATCTGACATCCTTTAGATTTTCTTTCTTCATGTGAGGGGATACTGCAAGTCCCACTTGTTTGAGTAACTCACCAACTGAATAACCTTCCTTGGCAGCTAGTCTCTAAAAATGCCGCGGGTGATCGGAGCAAGCTTCTTCCTCTCCTGACTATGTCCATGAAGTGACGGTAAAGTAGCGGCGATCTTTTGGATACTTTTGTACCCGTTGGTATCCATTAAGGGATGGAACCTACTCCCTCGCAGAAGTGGATAGGTCTCCGGTAACCCTGACTCGTCCTGGTGAGGATCTTCATCAACAGGTACCTCTTTAGGAGTCTGGGATTTAGTAACCCTCCAAACCTTCCTGTTGCAGCTTCTACTTTGGGTTTGAGTTAACGGTGCAGTAGTCGAACTTGATTCGATTTAAAATACTGAGCGCATGACAGCTAACCCTTCAGTCAGGTCTTCAACGATCATAACTTCCTTTCCTTTAGCAGAAATGAGAATAACGGACTTGGTAGGCATCGAGGCGATAGTAATCTTGAATTTCTTACAAGAAGAAAAATCCTAAATGCAGTTCAATTTAAACTCGACACAAGGCTCCTGAACCTCTGGAGTGGCTACTTTCATTACAACAAATGAGTCTTTCCATAGAACGACCTCAAGATGTTCAAATCCGACCCCAAACCTAATGATTATGAGGATTTATTTCATTCATATTTGAGCCATATTAGGGGTAACCAAGGAGTGGAATTCCCTTCATATCCAAAATATCCTGATTATGAGCCTTCAAATTTTTGGGACAGTGGTGATACGAATGCTGATAAGGAGGAGGACTAAGTTATTTTTATGTTTGTAATATGTGATGTCCTTTGTGGTGTGAACTTGTTACATTTGAGTTTGGGTACTTATTGGACTATGTGATGTGTTAGAATTTTTGTTTAATTGTTATTGTAATGTTTGTGTTTTGTTAGTTTTGTGAACTTGTTACATATGAATAACAGGGACTTACATTTTTGTGATAATCACTCGGGTGGATCAATATGGAGTGGGATTACCGGAAATTCAAAGAAGCTGCGACGTCAAAAGCACTTTGCAATGGTGCTCCAGCAATTGGCCACACCCTCCCCCTTTTGTTTGCCCGTTTGACTCGAATGCGGCCTTGGACCGATGTAACGTTGGTGATAAAAGGAATCGAAGGCTGCTTCTGCTTCTCCAAGACAAAAAAAGCCACAAAAAAGTTGCATCAACAGGGTCCCAAATGGGCCCTTAGTTTTATATTCTAATAAGAACAATAGCTTAATTGCATGAGTTACAAGTTATCACAGATCTCATTTGCTTCATGATGTTGCGATGTCAACAACAGTATAGTGTGTCGAAAGCCATTTTACCATTGAAAAATATTTTGTTCTCTGTAATTTATACGATATTCGTAGAAGTTTATTTCTAATTGTCTTATACAAAAAGTGTATAAAAATATTACATGCATAAATGTCATATAAGAAAAGGGAATTTATTCTTAATCTTTTTAATTGACCCGTAGAAGCTTGTTCAAGCTTATATACTTGTGATAAATTTTGTGTACTAAATATTCGAGAATATTTCTTTAATCAAGATGCTCAATTGTCTCATGCTTTTATTTCGATCATCCTATCAACTTATTAGTAAAACTAATTTAATAGGCCAGCCATCAAGTACATGTCTTCAAGTACAAGTGATGAGTTCAAATGTCGAGTTGACTACCGAGTACCAACATCCAAGATGACTCACCGGATTGACTTACGTGAAACTGGAACCGACTTACGAGTTGGCCTTCAAAGCCCTCTTATCGGAGAAATATTTGCATACGGAAAGCGTACGCAGAGTCACGCACATTTTAAGCCTTTCGGAGGGTACAACTATATTACTCTTAGGTTACAGGAAGAATTATAAGGATGGTATAACCTAAGTGTAACTTAGTTGTACCCTCCGAAAGGCTTAAAATGTACGTGACTCTGCGTATGTTTTCCGTACGTAAATAATTCTCCTTTTATCGGGTACTAGCTCAAGAATCTTGTTGTAGGGTGGCTACTTTCATTACGACAAACGGGGCTTTCCATAGAACGACCTCAAGATGTTCAAATTTGACTCCAAACCTAATGGTGAGAACGACATTCCGGGCGTAGTGGCTCATTGGCAGGTCGTAGGAAAAAGTGAGCGTTGGGCACGTCATTGCAGTAGCTTCAAAACAAAAAGCTCTGGGATTAGCTATTTGGCCAATACCTCATAATCCTAGTGTGAGCATTAAAATTAGCAAAGGCCAATCTGTAGACTAGGTAAGTCCTTATTTAATTTGTGGAGGTTTTAAAATTTTAGTAAAAATAGTTTAAAAGTAGAAAGATTTAATTAACATAAGAAGAATTAAAGAGTATGTGCAACACAACACAATTCAATTTAATTTGCAAATCAGTAAATCAAACTCGAAAGAGAGATGTGAAATGTTTAGGACCTAGTGCGGGACCAACTTTACAATTCACAATGCCCAGGTAAAACTAATCCACCAACACACCTATTGGGGATCCAACCCCACATGAAGATTAAAAAGTCTTTAATGGCCTCCTGAGTCTCTCTGTTCAAAGGTGATTGTACAGACGGTCCTGAAGTCCAAAAAGTTGACCGTACTTTCTAATCCTGAAACTGCTTATATGCAAGAGTATAACAATAGTTCTGATTATATCTTTCACTTATATTTCCTTATTTTGCAACAAAACAAAAAAAAAACTTGATCTTGAAGAAAAATAAAAATTTAACTTTTAATTTATATATATTGGGATACTAAGCAAGTATATGTATTGTTATCAAGTAATATAGAACTTTTTTATTAAGACCTGAAATTCGAACCCACAGGGAAGATATGCAATATGCACTTTTTGGAAAACTTTCTATTTTTAAAAAAGATCAAATTATTTAAACTAAAGACATATTTGTAGTAAAGAAAGTTTAAATATTTTTGGTAATTTTAATATTTTGAAAAAAACAAAACAAACTTAAAAAAATAACTTGAGTTTTTGTAGAAGAAAATCACTAAATATGAAAATATCTTTCTCCTTACCATGAATCAGTACTAAGTATAGCAATTCTATTGTGGAAGTATGCATATTGTGTTGTGCCAAACAGGAGCAATAATATTCTTATAATATTCTTTACCCTAATTCTTTACCCTAACTAGATATGCTATAAAGAACATTGGCTAATTTAAAGTTTGAATAGTTCTAAAGACCGGTTAGGCAGGGAAGATACTAGCTCTCACTCTAGAGTTCCCTCAATTCCCTCCACCTCGAAGCTAACTTCTCGTATCAGAGCCTGAAATAATAAACCGAGTTAACTGAGACAATACCAGCCCGATTCTTACATGTTCTCACAACAAATTTTAGCATCTGGATTGGCCAAATCAAGAAGTAAATGAAGTACATGGATTTAAATCATCACAACTTCTTCTAACATTAAAGATCAATACTCTCCACAACTTCCATCCAATACTTAATTACTTATTATTTAAAGAAGAAAGATAAAGAAAACTACTCAAAATCCATGAAGAAAACAAAACCACACTTTAGTTCAAAAGTAGAAATCAATATCAAACCAACAACAAGTCTTAATTAAAATCAAAAGTAATCTAAAATAAAAGATACAAACTTATCTCAAGTCCTCCACTAAACTCTTGAAGTTCTTTTGAATCTCTTCTCTTTTACAACACTTTTACAACACTTTTTACAACACTCTCAATATTAAACTAAAATAAAAAGGATAAATATGTGGTACCTGAAAATCTCTTCAACTAACACCCAAATTTTAGAACTTTCAAAACTTTCCCAGTACTTTCAAGACCCCACACCTTTTCGGACCTTTTTAGAACTCTTCTCAAAGTCTTCTCTTTCTTCTTTTTTAATTTTCCAAGAGCTACCTTGGTATCTCTTTGAAATATGTCTTGATTCGATGTATTTTCTTAAGAAATGCATCCTTTCGCAATAATTTTCGTCCACGGTGGTTATAACCACCTATTAAGCCAATAGGTGCCTCAAAAACCTCTTCAAAATTTGCAAAAATTGAATTTACTCATTCAATAACTGCCACTGGTGCTTACGCACGGGGCCTCTGGTGCTTAGGCGCGGCCTTCTTTGTTTAACCGGCGCTTAAGCGTCGGATCTGTCGCTTAGGTGCCAAAACACTTTTGCACATTTTTCACTTATTTACTCCAAATTTGATCCTTTTTCACTCCTTTCAAAATTTTTCACATTTTTACCTGTATATGAAAGAAAAACACAAAAAGACCTTCCGTTAAAGTGCAATACCTCAAAAATAGGTATAAAAATGTGTCTAAAAATACTAAATATTTTAGGCATATCACTTTCTCAAGACAGAAATGGGTAAGCGTGCCAATGGAAGAAGGGTAATTTAGTTCATAAGGGACATGGACACATTACCAATGTATGAAGATAATATTTCTTGATTAAAATAGAGAGAAAAGCTTGTCCCCAGTGGAGTCGCCAGAAGCCAGTGGAGTCGCCAGAAGCAGTGGAGTCGCCAGAAGCTGTCAGCACAATTTTGGTTAAGGAGTTGCCCGTTGGAAGCTGTCGGGCTGCCGGAATCGAAATCCCGTCGCCCACTTCAGAAAGGTGTTTAATTTACTTGTATATATAATTTATAAAAATATGAAATCAAACTGACCCCGTATTTTTCATAGTTTAAATGAATGAGCACTTAAATGAATTCATAGTTTAAATGAATGAGCACTATACCTCAAACCCTGTATTTATCCCGAAAGATAAACATAAGACTTGAGGGTGAGACTCGATCAAATAAGCTAAGAAATTTATGACATCTGTTTGGTCTGCGAAACCATTTTATTTGCCGATAAGTTCTCTTATTTAATATCAATAATTAAATAGGGTTTATATTAAGTTGGGTTCAGACAAGCTTCTTATAAGGGCAAGCCCCAATAGTTAATTACATCATAGATAACCGATGTCACCTAAGAAAAATCTCGATAAAAATTAGAAAATATTATCTTCAAGGAGTTCAAAAGGCAACAAGATCGGACAAAGAGGTGTGAAAAGGGAATGACTCAAATTTAGAACATTTATTGTAGAATCCAAAGGAGGAAAAACTATGGGATGTCATAGGAATCCTAAACAAGTTTGGGACTAAACAAGCTTGGGATTATATTGTATAGCAGAGCTACACAAAGGCCTAAAGATGAGTTGAGGATTTATGTTGCTCTAGGAAAATAACCTCAAAATCTTATGGATTTGTTGTTCAATTCTAAGGAAGGAAGGGTTTAGCTGGTGAAGACTGTTGAAGATGGTTGTGCTGCCCACAGTGCTAGCTCCAAGCTCCTTATCGTGGCAAGTTCAAGTTTTCTAAGTTGTCAGTTTATAATGTCAAATCAGGTGGCCCTATGGTTATGGTTCTTTAAATTTTATGTGGGCATGTTAAAGTTGATTAGAGCGACACCGTTTAGGATCCTATGGTTCCCTCATTCCGGCACCACTATTTCCTATTGGATTCAGTTAGTCCAAATGAATTTACTAAACTCAACTTAATGAGTTCCATTATTTCATCTAGACTGTGGGAAGCCTTGTTGGCAACCGTAGGTTACCTCCTCTGAGTGATTCTCGATCATTCGATAGAGACGCCTTAATTTTGTTGCAATTGTGGTTTTATGATGTTTGTGATTAAATTTTGAGTTGTCTTATATTTTGAATGTTGTGGTGGTGAATTTTATCTTGGTGTTGATTTGATTTTAGTTTTGATTTTGGTTTTGGGTTTTGCGGCTATCCTAGCAGTTTTGGTTTTCATGCAGGGTGACATCATTGTTTAACATGCAAGTCTGTGTTTTTGTTCATACATGCATGTGAGTAAGTACAGTAACTTACTGGAAAGTAAAGTACAGGAAACTAGAAATGCTCGTAAAATAAATTACAATAAAAGCATATATGGATGGTCTTCTCGTCATCTTCAACTGAAACTCAAAATGTATGCAAGAGTATTTATATATTAAAAGGATTTTATGTAAAGCGGGGAAATAATGTTCTGGTGATCTACCAAATCCTAAATCATATCTTGGTGAGCCTTCATTAATTCAATTAAGGATGATTTTATTAAGCAAAACATAATAATTTTAGTAGACCTCCCAGGTATCTAAAAGGTCAGGAGAAAGAAGCAGATCCATGCTTCCCTCTTACTGCCTCATGAAAAGTCTCGAGCTCATTTATGTTATTAAACTTATTATGTTACTTAATAATTCATCCTATGAATACCTCCAATGCTCAGTGAACATTGACGTTTCAATTATCTTTAAGAGTAAGGTGATTATCATTTGTCATTTAATTTGCTAATTTTTTGAGTGAAGACCCTTAAAGGGGCAAGTTAGTGTTATTAAGACACTTAGCCAATGTTAGTTTAAACTTGGGCTTGTAGTGTTTTAAAGGTGTTCAATTTCTAGTTACATTCACTTTTCAAATCCTCATTTAACCTAGGTCACGCTAAGCCCTTAAGACTTTGGTGGATATATTAGTATTTTTTGAAAGAAATTAAATTTTAAGTGATAATAATTCATTATCAAAATATTTGAATGTCATTTGAATACTAAATAGAGGTTATAAATTAGTGAGTTATTAACATTCAAAATTATACCCCTAAGTCTAGGACCATTTAATTTAATAGTCTTCCAAATTTTAATAATTTAGGAAATTACAAATTTATCCTTTAATTAAGAAAAATGTTATTAGTTTCTATCAATTAATTCCTTGTGTTTCAATCATTTGAACATTTTAATTAAGATCAAAGATTGCCCATTTTCCCTTCTTGAATTAAGCCTAAATGTTAATTAAGACTAAATTTCCAAAATTATACATTTGCCCCTGAGACTCTATCACGTAATAATTCAGCAAATTTAATTCAAATGACTTTGAAATTTTTATCCTACCTCACTCATGGGTCAATTAAGATATCAGAGGAGAAAACATGATTTTTCAAAATTTCATATAATTTATATTATTATTTACATGCAAAAATAGGATTTTCAAAGAAAATCCAATAACTTAACCAAGACAAAGCCTAATAACATGAAATTTTTACTAGAGGTAGACTTAGACTAGAGAACCACTTGGACCACAATTCATGATTTTTTGAGTTTTATTTGAATTATTAGAATTATTTTAAATTATGAACTATTAATTAATTATAAAATATTCTAAATATTGAAAATTAAGTTTTATATTTTTCCTTAAATCTCTCCTATGCCAAGAAACCCACAGAAATAAATTTTACATTTTTATAAGTTTTATTTGAGTTAATAGAGTTATTTTAGTGAGAAATTAAGGAAATTTCATTTTTAGATTTTAAAATTATTTTTAAGCTTTAAAATTCAATATCTTCACTTAGAAAATTAGGAAAAATATTCCAATTACTCCTAGGGGCTTAGAAAAAAAATTAGAATATTTTCATGGATTTTATTAATTTTGTGGTTTCTATTAATTTTTCATTATTTAAATATTTAAAATATGCTTAAAAATGAAAATTTTACTTTAATTACAATTTTATTTTTATAAAATTCCTAAAAAAAAGTAAACTCGCAAAAACCACTTTTATAATTTTCTTAGTTATATTTTAATTATTATTGTTATTTTAAGTGTTAAAAGGGGCCTTTGACTTAGAAAATTAAATTAGGTTATCAAATGAACTCCAAATGTTTTGAATTTCTTATGGGGAGTCCTCTAAACTTTAAATTACAGTGGAGAATTAAAATGAATTCATTTAGATGTATTTTTTTCCAAAATTAATTTCCTTTGTTTTTTAGGGTTTTGTGAAAATTAGGTGTGTTATTAATGACTTAGCTCATGACAAATTTTCCTAGGGTTCTCTAGTCACAGTGAACCTACCAAAATTTTCTTGGATCTTTCTAAGCAACATGTTAATTACTATAAATAATTTATGCAAATAATAAACACAAACATGAAAATACATATCTCCTCATAGGGGTCTCCTCTGACTTTGGAAAAGCAAGGGAAGATCCCCCATGATAGAGGGTACAAATGACCCAAATAGCATGTCATGGTGAAATATTTGAATGCATGGAGAATCAAAATACTCAAAATAGTATTTATATAATTAAAAATAAAATTTGCATCAAATAAACCTCAAACCATTTCAACATTGTTCTTCTATGTTCACTGAGCACTAGGATATTTTTCTTTTATTTTTTCTGATTTTCTTACACCAAGATATGGATTTTTGAATTTAGGGGGTATTTTCTGAATTAATTAAGCCCTATATTACTACTTAAACCACACAGTGCCACGACATCATGCGGCGACTCCGAAGGCTTGCGTGGTGCGCTTTGGTTGGACGCCGCCTTCCGACTCAGTGCTGACTTGGCTTGCATTTTATGTTCTGAAGCGTTGTCCAGCTTTATCTCACCCATCCATTTGATACACAAGTAATCCAAAGGCTGTGAGTCTTCATCCCTGACTGGTTCATCCCGAGATCCGTTCACCTTCTAAGCTTAAGAACTGGAGCTACACTTAAGCAATCAACTCGAGTTTGTTTCTGAGGACTCATCTAGCCTAGATGAAGATATCTATATGGCTAACATGGCATGAAATTAGATCTATGCAAGTGTAGAATCAAAACAAGCTCGGGACATTGGGGAGGTTTATACCTTTGCTATGAGAAGGCAAGCTTCAATCAGAGGTGCTCGGCACATTCGTGGAGGTCCAAGGAGGGTAGGGATTGAACCTCTTGCTGTGGTCAAATGTTTAGACCAAAATTTGATCAAGACCAAATTTTAATGTTGATCAATGTCTAGGGTAGGGGCTCTCTATGAGGGGGCTTTGATGGGGCTTCCTTATCTCTCACTAGGGTGAAATTTTGGGCAACTTTAATTTGATTTGGTTTTAGTGTGGAGCTTAGAAATGATATTATATCTTTTAATTAGTTTAAAGGTGAATTTGTTTATGAAGCATGGAACAATTTAAAGATCTCCTTAGAAAGTGTCCACACCATGCTATACCAGTTTGGTTAATAATTCAAACTTTTTATAATGGATTAGCTGAGTCTCTTTGATCTATTAGCGATGTCGCTGTTGGTGATTCATTGATGTCAAAATCATATCATAATCCTTATGCTTTAATAGAATAAATGACCACAAATAATTTAAAATAGCCTTATGGAGGGTAAATCTTAAAAAACTAATCAATATTTATGAATCTGATGCATTTACTATGTTAGCAAATCAAGTTGCTACAATTTCAAGGAAGGTAGACCAATTCGGAATAAATTTTTCTCAACCAATTTTCATGATTGAAGAGAATTCATTAGGCCAAATGGTAGATTCTCAAGCATCATTAAAAATTTTGAATGTCATAAATAACAAGCCAAATAACCCATACTCAAATTATTATAACTCAGGTTGGAAGAACCATCCTAATTTTAACTAGAATAATACTTCAGGTGGTAGTAACCAACAATGGGGGAACAACCAAGTAAACCCATTGGGAAACTGGAACAACCAAGGGAATAATAATAATAGATCTACCTATCCTCTAGGTTTTATCAGTAATCCACAATTTAAGGAGAAGAAGTTATCTACAGAAGAAGTGGTGTTACAAATGGAAAATCAGTTACCAAGTCAAGGAGCTACAATTAGAAATATAGAGAATCAACTTGGACATATCGTAAATTCCTAATAATATTGAAACAAATCTGAAAGACCAGAATAAAGAGCAAGTAAAAGCTGTTCAATTTAAAAGCGGTAGGGAGTTGGAAGGTAGGGTTCAAAAAGAAATTCAAGTAGAGAGAGAAGAAATTGAAGAACCAAAAGGTTCAGAAAGATCTATTTCTCCACTAAAAATTAACTTGGAAAAACCACCACCTCCATTTCTAGAAGCTTACAATTAATATTCCATTTGCTGAAGCCTCAGAACAAATGTCAAGCTATGTAAAGTTTATAAAGGATATTCTCAATAGGAAAAGGAAGTTTGAAGATAATGAGATTGTTGCACTTAGTGAAGAGTGCAGTGTTATAATTCAAAAAATCTTCCTGAAAAACTTAAAGATCCTGGTAGCTTTACTATTCCATATGCAATAGGAGACAAATTTATGGAAAAGCCTTATGTGATTTAGGTGCAAGCATTAACCTTATGCCATTATCAATATTTAAAATATTGGGATTAAGAGAAATAACCCCTACTACTATAACTCTGCAGTTAGCAAATCATTCAATAACATACCATAAAGGAGTTATAGAAGATGTCCTAGTGAAAGTGGATCAATTTATTTTCATTGTGCTGGATATGGAGGAAGATAAAGGGATACCTATCATTTTGGGGAGACCTTTCCTAGCCACAGGAAGATCAATGATAGATGTGTAGAAGGGGGAATTAACAATACACGTCATTGATCAAACGACTGCTTTCAATATTACATGATCAATAAAATATCTTGCAGAAGGTAGAGATGATGAATGTTATAGAATGAATGTTATAATATATCTGAGTGAATGTCATTTCAAAACTAATTATGAAGAACTAATTATGAAGAAAAATTTGATGAAGAAAAATTTGAAGTTAAAGATTTGGAACATGAGCAAGAAGAGGAATTAGATCAACTTGAAGATCTTTATAAATAAGATTCAAGCTATGTTCGAGAAAGTTTCAAACTTTTGGACACCATAGAAAAAGATAAATCATTTTGTCCATCAATAGAAAAACCTCCTGAACTTGAGTTAAAGTTACTTCTTGAACATTTGAAGTAAGCCTTTTTTGGTGATTCCTCTGCTTTACCAGTTATAACCTCAAAATTAACGATGAAAGAAGAAGAAAGATTGATGAAAGTTTTGAAAAACTTTAAGAAAGCCTTTGGATGGATAATAATTGATTTTAAAGGAATCAATCCTTCAATTTGTATACATAGAATTCATATGGAATAGCATTGCAAACCCAGGGATGATCCTCAAAGGAGATTGAATCCTATTATGAAAGAATTTATTAAGAGAGAAATTTTAAAAGTGATTAGATGCTGGAATTATCTACTGGAATTATCTACGGAATTATCTACTCTATTTCAGATAGTGCATAGGTTAGTCCAATTCACTATGTTCCTAAGAAAGGAGGAGTAACTGTGACTGTAAATGAACATAATGAATAAATGGAACTTAATGAGTTAATACCTACTAGACAAGTCACTGAGTGGTGAATATGCATTGATTATAGAAAATTAAATCTTGTCATTTGGAAAGATCATTTTCCACTACTCTTTCTAGATCAAATGTTGGATAGACTAGTTGTGCATAAATACTTTTGTTTTCTGGATGGATATATTGGTTATCACCAAATTCAAATAACTCCTGAGGATCAGGAGAAAAAATGTTTACCAGTCCTTATGGTACATTTTCTTTTAGAAGAATGCCCTTTGGTTTATGTAATACCTCTGCTACATTTCAAAGATGTATGATGGCAATTTTTTATGATTTAATTGAAAAAGGATTGAAGCCTTTATGGATGTTTTTTTAGTGTTCGAATCATTTGACTCATGTCTAGAACATTTATCTAAAGTTATCAAATGCTGTAAAGAAATGAATTTAGTCCTTAATTGGGAAAAATGTCAATTTGTGGTGACAGGAGGAATTGTGTTAGCACATCAAATATAAAAAAATGGTATGTAAGTAGATCCTGCTAAAATTCAAGTGATCGTTAATTTACCTTATCCAATTAATGTAAGGGAAATTAGGAGTTTCTTAGGACATACTAGATTCTTCCAATGATATATTGAAAATTTTTTAAAAAGTGCTAAGCCTTTATGCCATTTACTGAAGAAAGATACAATTTTCAATTTTGATGAAGAATGCCTAAAAGCTTTTGAGTTATTAAAGGAAAAATTAGTCACTGCACTAATTATAGTTTCACCAGATTGGGGAAAACTTTTTGAATTAATGTGTGATGCTAGTGATTATGTTATTGGAGCTGTTTTAGGACAAAGATATGATAAAATTTTCAAAGTAATTTACTATGCTAGTAAACCTCTTAATGAAGCTCAAATTAATTATACAACAACTGAAAAAGAGTTATGAGCAATAGTATATGCTTTTGATAAATTTAGGTCATACTTAATTGGAACTAAATATATTGTGCATACAGATCATTATGCTATTAAGTATTTAATGAAAAATAAGATGCTAAACCTAGACTTATAAGATGGGTTCTTCTTTAGCAAGAATTTTACTTTGAAATAGTAGATAGAAAGGGGACTGAAAATCAAAAGGGGACTGAAAATCAATTTGTTGATCATTTTTCTAGGCTTGAATTAGAAAAACCACTTGGTTTTGAAAAAGAAATTAATGAACATTTTTCAGATGAAAAATTATTCATTATTAATGAGTGGCGTGTTCTGTGGTATGTCGACATTGTGAACATTCTTGTTACTGATATTATATCCTATGGAATGACATAACAACAGAAGAGGGAATTTATATCTGAAGCTGACTTATTTTTGGGATAACCCATTTTTATATAAACAAGGGAAGGATATGATTATTCGAAGATGTGTGCCTTTAGAAGAAAATATTATAAAAAAAGTCATAATTCTGATTTTGGGGGACATTTTGGTGTTAATAAAACAACATACAAAATTTTACAATTTGGATTTTATTGGCCTACAATCTTTAGAGATGTTAATGCTTATATTAAAACTTGTGATATATGTCAACGTGTTGGCAATATGTCTATCAATTATAGGCTAAAAGTTGAGATATTTGATGTTCGGGGATTAGATTTCATGGGACCATTTATACCAACTTCCAGAAATTTATATATACTGTTAGTAGTGGACTATGTATCCAAATGGATAGAAGCTGTTGCTTTACCTTGATGTGATGCTCAAAGTGTTGCAAAATTTTTAGGAACGAACATATTTTATAAATTTGGAATGTCGAGAGTTATCATAACTGATGGGGGAAGTAATTTCAAAAATGCCATAATGGAGAAATTGTTAAGGAAATATCATATAAACCATAGGATTGCTACTGCTTATCATCCTCAGACAAGTGGTTTGGCTGAATTATCCAATCATGAAATTAAAAGAATTATGGAAAAATCTATAAATCCAAAAAAAATGGATTAGTCAGTTAAACTTGACCATGTTTTGTGGGCTTCTAGGACTACATGCAGAACTCTTATAGGAATGTCGTCATATAGGCTAATATTTGGGAAAGCTTGACACTTACTAGTTAAACTTGAGAATAAAGCATATTGTGTAATTCAAGAGTTCAATTATAATTTGAAAGATGCTGGTGAGAAAAAAATTATTACAATTAAACGTGCTTCAGGAAATAAGGAATGAGTCTTATGAAAGTGCTAAGATTTACAAAGAAAAGATGAAGATGTGGCATGATGGAAGGATTCTTACTAAAAATTTTCACCTAGGGTAACAAGTTTTGTTATATAATGCAAGGTTAAGATTATTTCCAGGAAAACTTAAGTCCAGGTGGATGGGCCCATTTGTTGTGATGAAAGTTCATCCTTATGGAACTGTGGATATCAAAGATCCTAAAACTGAGAAAATATTTAAAGTGAATGGTCATAGAATGAAACCTTATTTTATAGAGGATCAACTTAAATTTAATGATCGAATGATGTCGGGTCAACCAGAATAAGCTCTGGTTACATCGGTTACATCGATCGGGCTGACGACATAAAACCAAGCGCTCTGTGGGAGGCAACCCATAGTTATCAGTGTGCTTGTACTTTGATTATTTTTTGTGGGTGATTAAGAAATTTTGGGGTTGCACTTTTTAGAATACTTCTTGTTAGTAATGATTTTAAGTCTTGATTAAGTGACTTAGACATGTTATAATGAGTAATTAAACTTTAAGTTGCCCGGTGTTAAATCAAGTACTGGCGCTTAAGCACAAGCATTAAAAAGCATGTGCAAATTAACCATAAATTGTTTATTTAAATGTGTCATGACAGTTTTAGGACGTGCCTAGAATTTATTAGAAGGATTTAGACTTATAAATAGAAGGGTTTTGTGATGGAATTACACCCATAATCATTTTTATCCTCAAAGTTTAGGAGAAAGAGAGATTTGGAGAAATGGCTTCATGGGAGATGGATTTGAAGAAGAAAGAAGAGGCCATGAGGCAAAAATTCATTATTCAGAGTGCACAAGAGATGTATAATAGTTTCTTAGCAGTATGTATCGAAGGAATAGCGGAAAAGATCAACAAATTGAGTCAAAGGTAAATGAAGTTAATGCACATCTAGAGCTTATTGGATGGTAATTAAAAATGAAAATAAGACATACCAGTTACATAAAGGAAGTGAATAAGGTAATGTATCTTAAGCAGAAATGGATTGAAGAGGATTCTATCAGAGCTCGTCACCACCAGCCGTTTTATCAACTCTATCTTCCAAATGCAAAAGGAGAGACTAATGAGAGAAAGGAATTTATTTCAAAATTTATTCCAATAAATGAAAAATGGAATTAAGTTCTAAGCTAAGATTTGCTTGTTAATAGTTGTTTTATGCTAAGAGTTATTTTATGCATTAGTGTTAAGTCTTATTTTTAGTGTTTATGTGATTATGTGTGTTATTGTGTAAGTTTGTTTAGTGTTTGTATTTAGGAAAATTTTCTCATCCGAGACTCCTTGGAATGATAATTATGTGTTAAATGTTGTTTGTAATAGTTTGTGAATGAATATAAGTGTTTTTTTGTGAAAATTTTGTGTTAATTTATCCTTGAATCTTATTAGTTATATCAGAGAATTTTGAGAGAGAGAGAGAGAGAAGAGTTAAAGGAGAGGAAAACAGTCATTTAAGTGTTATAAAACCATTTAGGGGTTGTTTACTTAGGCTAATAGTGCATCTTACTTAAGTTCAAAAATATTAAAGTTCTACACCGGTGCCTAAGCGCCACAACCCCGTGCTTAAGCGCGAGACAACCCGAGAGGCAAGTGCCACATATATGCGCTTAAGCACCAGTTTACGAAAACCAATTTGCAAACAATTAAAAGTGAAAATTAACCCAAAAATGCCATTTTTGCTCCTGGATCATCTTCTTCCTCCGATGTTCGTGATTTTGAATTTAGGTCAAGCCTTTTCATGGAGATTTCTTGGTGGATTCGAGCCAGATTTGCTAGATTTGAACTTCTTGAGGTAAGCTCTTCACTTATATGTAGAAATTTTAGATTTTCACCATGTATTTTAAGCACATTGTGGAGGTACACGAAGTTTACTATTCATGGTGAAAAACTTGAGAAAATCTATAGAAATTACATAAAAAGTGTAGTTAAATTACATAAAAAGTGTAGTTTACATAAAAAGTGTAGTTTAAGCTTATAGGATTTAAGTTTAGTAGATTAGAATTGATCTTTGAAATTATTGTGGCATTTTATGAAATTTGTAAAATGGCCTCAAGAATGAAGAGGAGCAAGGGGAAGTTCCACTTTCATTTGAGCAAGTTTGTTAGTTTGAAAGCTTAGGATAGATATAGTGATGCTCTACAGTCATGAAAATTGATTTCTAGAGGTGTTTAAAAAATTCAGGTGGATCCGTGGAGGATTTCATCATTCGCCAATAATGGGAATGATTCTGTTATTTTTCTATTGTGACTGTGATTTTTGTAGTTCGGGAGTTCTATGCAAACCTCCCTGAGGTGAAAGAGGATCGATTCATGGTCAGAGCCAAACTGGTAACTTTTTTACCGGAGGTAATCAACATGTTCTACCATTTACCACCTGATACTCTGTGTTTTTATTTGAATTATAGTCCTACTGAGATGAAACTGAACGAGATTATATCATATTTGACTGTTGGAAGGGGACTCTGAAAAATTACAAATGAGAGGAGAGTAAACTTTTCCACTTCAAAGTTAAGTGCACCATCAAACGCGTGACACTACTTTATTTCAACGCGTCTGTTATCGACAAATCAGCTTAATGAAGTTACGAGGTAGAGAGCAACATTGAATTATTTGTATTCAGCAATGCAAGCCTATCAACTTTGGAGCTTTGATTTGTCAGACTATCATCAGTTCTGCTACTGCTGCTACTACTACACGTTTGGGATTTGCTTCCTTAATCTTTTCTTTGTGTGAGCAGGCTGGACTTAGATATGATAGTTGGGAAGAAGTGTTGTTACCAACTGTGAATGTGAAATCATATTCTAAACACTCTATTTTTTATTGGAGAGGAGGATTTTTGAGAATTTATGGAATGCCAATGTTTGCTTCATCCACCTCCACTACTTCTAAATATAGACCATCTACTTCGAAACCATCTACATCCAGAGGTCAGCCTATTGAATCTCACGATCAATTATTGTAGAAGATGATGGATAATAATTATTTTACCGCAGATAAGGTACGGAATTTAGAAAATTTTGTAGGTCATATTGATGGATATGTCAGAAGACATAATGATTATGAGGATATATTTCATTCATCTTTAGAGAGCCATATTAGGGGTAACCAAGGAGGGGAATTCCCTTCATATCCAAAATATCCTAATTATGAGCCCACAAATTTTTGGGACAGTGGTGATACGAATGCTGATGAGGAGGAGGACTAAGTTATTTTTATGTTTGTAATATGTGATGTACTTTGTGGTGTGAACTTGTTACATTTGAGTTTGGGTACTTGTTGGACTATGTGATGTGTTAGACTTTTTGTTTAATTTTTACTGTAATGTTTGTGTTTTGTTAGTATTGTGTTTTAAATTCTAGGGTAGTAATTGTTGTTGTGTATTGTGTTTTAGTTAACTAGGAGTGAACTTATTTCTATGTCTAATGAAAGTTGAAAATCTTGCTAGCTTTAATTTTAATTAATTTTAAACTTTAATTTTAAACTTTAATTTCAGAAATTTGCTACCATGTATTTTCTTTTATCTAGTTAGTGTGATTGTTTGTTTTTATGTCTTAACCACTATTTAGAAGTCTAATGAATCTCTATATGTAAAAAGTAAGAAATTTGATCAAAAACTAATTTTACTCCTGTTTTTAGTTTTCTACTTGTATATTTAGGGTCTAAAAATTCTTGTAAGAATGTATTTCATTTTTCATTCCTGGTTATATATATCTATTATTAAACTGTTTAATCTTGCTAAAAATTTAAGTTTGGGGGGGTTTGTGTTGTGGGGGGGGGGGGGGAATGAAAAATATTTTCAAAACTTGAATTTTATTTGTTCTTAAATTTTTATACAAGTGAATTTGATTTGAAAAGAAAAATAATCATGTATATGAAGTTATATTAGGGAAGTAAAATTTTGATTATATAAATGAGTAAGAAAATTTAATTAAAGTTTTATAAGTGATGTAGAAAAATTTAAAGTTAAAAGTTTTTAAATGTAGAAATGATAAATATTGTGTAACTATCTTTAGTAGGAGATATTGTACTTTTGAAAAATGTGGAAGGATTAGACTTTTATTTTTTATACTTAAATTTCTTTTATTGAAATTAATTTTCAAAACTATTATTATGTTTTTAAGTAAAAGAAAAGTATCAACTCTTTTCGTTTTGAAAGGAAGAGTGGGATTCAATATCATTAAAGGTCTATCCATATATAGTAATCGTTGCCTGAAATAACCTTGCCATCCTTGCCTGAAAAAGAAAAAGAAAAAGAAAAGGAAAAGAAAAAGAAAAGAAAAAGTAAAAGAAAGAGAAAAAGATAAGAAAAGAAAAGTTGAAAAAGGAATGAGAAGCTTGAGGATTACTGCCCAATCAAAAATTATCAAAAATTGGTTCCACATCTCAAAAATTGGTTCCACATCTCATCTTTTTAAAGAATAAGACTTGAGAAACTCTTAAGCTTAAGGATATAATATAGTAAGTAAAATTATATTTTATAATTTTTTTTAAGTGAAGGAAATGAAATGCCTATGTTCTATATTTGGAAAATCTATAAGTATTTTTGAATTAGATAGGAACTCATATTTTTCATACTTCTTCACTTTAAGGATTTCTAAACTTTAAGTTGGTCTCATTCACTAAAATTTTTATAAATTAGACTATTATATTTCTAGAAAAAAATTTTAGAAACTCCTAAACAAACTCATATACATAATCATACTTATTTGGCTTCTAAAAATTGAAGTGTCACTTGAGAACAAGTAACATTTTAAGTTTGGGGGATTTTGATACACCTAAAATATATAGTGTTTTTAGACACATTTTTATACCTATTTTTGAGATATTGCACTTTAATGGAAGGTATTAATGTGTTTTTCTTTTAGTTACCAGTAAAATAGTGAAAGCTACTAAAAGGAGTGAAATAGGATCAAATTTGGAGCAAAAGTGTAAAAGTGGTGCAAAAGTATTTTGGCGCCTAATCGCCAGTGAAACAAAAAAGGCCGCGCCTAAGCGCTAGAGGCTTTGCGCTTAACCGTCTGTGACAGTTACTTGACGGGTTAATTCATTTTGAGGAATTTTGAAGAGACATTTGAGGCACGTATTGGCTAAAATGAGTGGTTATAACCACCAAGGACAAAAATATAATGAGAGAACTTGTGAAAGGAGGTATCTCTTGGTAAATACATCGAATCATGACACATTTTGAAGAGATACCAAGGGACCTCTTGGAAAATTATAAAAGAGGAAAGTTGAGATATTTTGAAGGAGGGAGTCTTGAAAAATCTTAAGAAGCTCTTAAAGGTTCTTGAAGAAGTTCTTGGAGAAGCTTTTGAAGGAAATTTCAGGCATCAAAAATTTATTTTCCTTTTATTTATAGTGTTAATTTGAGAGTTAAGAGTATTGTAAGAGAGAAGAGATTCAAAGGAAATTCAAGAATTTGGTGGATTATTTGAGATAAGTTTTTATCTTTATTTTAAACTACTTTGGTTTTAATTGAGGCTTTTTGTTGGTTTTTCAATGATTTCTAATTTTAAACTAAAGTGGTTTTGTTTTCTCCATGGATTCTGTGTTGTTTTCCTTATCTTTCTCTATAAAATGATAAGTAATTAAAGTGTTGGATGAAAGTTGTGGAGAGTATTCATCTTTAATGTTGGAAGAAGTTGTGATGATTTAATTTGATGCACTTCATTTACTTCTTGATCTGACCCATCTAGATATTAAAATTTGTTGTGATAACATATAAGAATCGGGATGGTATTGTCCCCGTCAACAATTGGAAAGAATCAAATGAGATTGTATGAATGTGAATGTAGTTCATATGATTGAGTGCAAATAAATAGAGATATAATATTTGAAGGGTATAGAGTTAGAGGACTTTAGAGTGACAGGCTAAAGCCCCCAACTTGGTTTATTGTTTTATGTTTTCATACAGGTGAAGGGAACTCTAGATTGAGAGCTAGTATCTTCCCTGCCTAACCGGTCTTCAGAACTATTCAAACTTTAAATTAGCCAATGTTTTTTATAGCATCTCTAGTAAGGGTAAAGAATAATATTGTTCATATTTGGCACAACATAATTTGAATACTTTCACAACATAATTCTTATACTTATTATTAATTCTTGATAAGGAGAAAGATATTTCATATTTAATGCTTTTCTTTTACATAAACTCAAGTTTTCTTTATTAAGTTTTTATCTCAAACATTAAAAATACCAAAAAGAGTTCAAATTTCATTCCTGTGATAAAAACTATAGTTTAAGTACTTGTCTTTTTAAAGTAGAAATTTTGGTTACTTTAATTATCACATACTGAGAACAATCCCTGTGGGTTTGATATTTGGGGCATAATCAAAAGTCTTATATTACTTGATATCAATATGTATACTTGCATAGTATCCCAATATATATATTAAGTTAAAAGTTAAATTCTTATTTTCTTGGGATCAAGTTTTTGGTACTATTGCAAATTAAGGAAAGATAAGTGAAAAATATAATCAAATACATTTTTATACTGTTGCATATAAACAATCGGGATCACTTGCGCAGCGCGACTATCCTGGTTTGCACCAATTTTCTTCACATCCCCGTAGAATTTCACATTCTGCACAAAATTTCACAAATTTTCCTCACAATGTCAAACCTTACATGACAAATATCTATGAGTTCAACACCACAATCTCTCTACACTATTTTCATATTGTTCTTGAGGTTAGTATCGAGATTTTGATTCCCCTTTACTACTTCTTGGGTTGGATGTTAGTCTTCGTGCTTTCCTCTCCAATGTCGTAAATTTACCTTGCCTGATCAGCTCTTAAGTTGGATGTTAGTCATCGCGCTTTCCTCCTCAACCAGGTTTGTGCCTAGTACCTCTTGGGTTTGATGTGATTCATTGAGCCTTCCTCCCCAATGTAGTAAATTTATCTTGTCTGATCAGCTCTTGAGTTGGATGTAAGTCGGCGTGCTTTCCTCCTCAACCTGATCTATTTCTACTACCTTATGGGTTGTATGTGAGTCATTGAGCTTTCTTCCTCAATGTAGTAAATTTACCTTGCCTGATCGACTCTTGAGTTGGATGTTAGTCGTCGTGCTTTCCTCCTCAACCTGGTCTGTGTCTGCTACCTCTTGGGTTGGATGTCAGTCATTGAGCTTTTCTCCTTAATGTAGTGAATTTACTTTGCCAGATCAGCTCTTGATTTGGATGTTAGTCTTCATACTTTCCTCCTCAACTTGGTTTGTGTCTACTACCTCTTGGATTGGATAGCCATCAAGCTTTCCTCCCCAATGTAGTAAAATTACCTTGCCCCATCAGCTCTTGAGTTGGATGTTAGTCATCATGCTTTCCTTCTCAACCTCATTTGTGTCTACTACCTCTTGGGTTGGATGTGAGTCATCAAGCTTTCTTCCCCAAGGTAGTCAATTTACCTTGTCCGATCAGCTCTTGAGTTGGATGTTAGTCATCGTACTTTCCTTCTCAACCTGGTCTGTGTCCACTACTTCTTAGGTTGGATGTGAGTCATCGAGCTTTCTGTCCCAATGTAGCTATATGTTTCCAATGCAATATAAAATTATGAAGGAAGAGGATTCAGATATCTGATTCCTTATTGCTTTGCAATGGTCCAAATATCAAACTTTAGAGGTTGAGGGAATAAGCCCTTTGATTAATTCAAGGCATCCTATCCTCATCTTCGAGATCGGTTTAAGACCACCTTAAATGGAGTAAGGCATATGATTCTTCTTTTGGGATTGATACCTGAATTTCAATTCCCATTTTGGGGTCAACACCTAAATTCTAATTCTTATCCTTCAATACATCTGAAACCTGATGATTTGAAATCCACCTTCAAAACCCCTAGCGAGAGTTCTGAGTTCTCGTGTCGATTGGATATTCACTTGTCAATTCCCCAGTGAAAATAACTATCACCTAATTTTTCTCATCGTTCTAGGTCTGTTGACTTAGAAATCCATGTTTATTTTTTTTATCTCGTCGGTCAACGCTGCTACGCGCGGTGTTCTTGCCTTGCACACCACACCTATTGGGGGTCCATTTGTTGACCTAATTCTTGGTTGAGGTCTAGCTTTTTCCTCTTTAGTTTCCTAGGGTCTAGCCATAGAACTTTCTTGTTGATAGAACTTTCTTCTTTCTTGTTGACTATTTCTAGAGGACTAAAAAAGGAACCCTCACCATTAGAAATTCTACACTCTTCTCTACTCAACTTGAAGTTCCATATGTTGATCCTTAGCTTTAGCACTTAGTAGGTAGGGTCAGTATGGAGGAGCTCAAATAGAGTCCCCATAGGACGGTCAAGCCTTAAGAACTAAATCTGAGTAGTATGGTTTTGGTTAGGCTAGTCTCCACACACCTTCTCACACACCCTAAACTCTAGGCCCCTTTAATTTGGTCTCTTGACTCCTTTTGGAAAGCTCATATGGATGGACCCAAACCCCTATTCCTTGGCTAAGAGGGTTAGAACCAGCATATTGAACATCCAAAATGAGTCCTCATAAGGCTCTTATTGTCATGACATGGCTTCATGACTTACTTGCACATTCTAGCCCAAAATCACCAAATTATCAAAATACCCCTACAACCCTAATTTTTGCCAAAAATCCCAAAATACCTAGATTTGTCTAAAAGTCATATCAAATCACTCACCACTACCTAAATTGACCAAAACTCGCCAAAATTAACAAATTTCCAAAATACCTCCAAAATTTCCAAAAATTACCAAAATACCCCTCATAACTCAAAATTTTCAAAAATTCAAAAATTTCCCAAAAATTCTAAATTAATTCAAATATTCCCAATTTAAATTTTTTAGCCATCACATTGACCCAATTTGACCAATTTTCTGAAATTTGACCAAAAATTTTAATTTGCCCTTAAAGGCCCAATTTCCCCAAATTAGCCTCAATCTTGGCCCAATTGACCCCAATGTTGCCCAATTTCAATTCCTAACCAAAATTCAACATTTCTAATACTAATTTAAACCAAACACAATCTCAATTTGACCCAATTGAAAGCCCAATTTTACCCAAATAAAAAAGACCCAATTTTGATATATGTCCAAATCCACCAAATTGGCCTTCCAATTCAATTCAAAACCACTTTGAATCCTTCCTAAACCCTTCATGAAATCTCCATACATCAATTTAAATATTCATTTGACCCAAATTTTGATCCAAATCCAACCCAAACTCAAGCACAAATTCATTCCCAATTTTAAAATCCCAAGCCCACTATGTTTAATTCCAAAAGCCCAAATTCAATTAAAAGACCACGTGATAAATTTCCCATCCAAGCTGCCTCATTCTAATTGGACACTTTCATTCTGCTTCACTCCACCTAAGCAAGAATTTCCACCCACCAACTACCTCTGGTGGCCTCTCCTTCCCCCTCTTATTAAACTCACCCTTCACGGCCAAGGAGGGAGAGCTTGAAATTCATTGGAGAGACTGTGCCAAATTTTCTTAGAGCTTCTCCAAGACCTATTGAGTGCAATGAAACCATTCTCCATCCCTCTTCCTCACGGATCAGAGCCAATTTTTCAACCCTAATTTGAGCCCAAAACAGGACATCCCTCTAGACTCCACCAAAACCAAATTAATTGCACCCGCACCATCCCTTGAGTGAGAGAAGAAGATCACCCACAAAAGCCCCATCACCAGACATTCCTAGGGTTGACTTTCATCAACACCCAAAATTGGCCTTGGTCAAACTTGGGTCTAGACAATTCACCACGACCAGAGACTTCATCTGCAAGCTCTTTGGACCTCCATGAAGCTTCTCTAAGCATCCAATCGAGGCTTCCCCTCTTGGACCAAGGTATAAGATTTTTCCCTCATCCCAAGCTTATTTTAATTCTCCATAAGCATAGGATCAATTTCATGGTAGGTTAGTCATATGGATAGGTTTTTTTCACTTAGACGAGTCCGTAAGATCAAACCCATAGTGATTTGGTCAAGTGTAGCTTGAGATATTAGGGTTTTAAGGTGAATGACTCACTGGATAAAGCAGTTGGAGACGATGACGAAGCAACGTTGGATCAAGTGTGTATCGAATGGATGGTCGTGATTGCGTCGGGCAGATGAATGGAACAAAAAGGTAGGCCGAGTCAACGATGAGGTGGCTGGCGGCGCCGAACCAGAAGACGCAGTGTGGAATGCTCAGAGATGTCAAGGTTGAGGTGGCGCTGCGTCATTTAAGTAAAAAAATAAGGATTTTTCTTATTTTTTAAAATGTCAGAACTTCAAAAATTTATATCTTTGTGTAGAAAATCACAAAAATAAAATAAAAGTACCCTCTTGCTAAAAGATCACAAAAATAAAATAAAAGTACCCTCTTGCTCAGTGAACAAAGGAGAACAATGTGGAAATAGTTTCATATTTTTTTATGCATGTATGATTTTTAATTAATTAATTTGTGTTTTCCTTTATTGGATTCTCCATTTGTATATACATTTCACCATTACAATATTTTTGGGGCTTTGATTCTCTTTATCATGAGGGATCTTCCCTGATTTTTCCAAGATTAGGAGGGATCTCTGGACAGAGATCTTTATTTTTCAAGTATATCATGCCTATTTTGGTAAAATAATTATAACTATTAAAATACTCATAAAAATATAAAATTTATTTTGATAGGTTCACTGTGGTCAGAGGACCCTAGAAAAAGGATAAACTTGGTTTAACTCATTAAAAATAATCCTAATTTTCACCAACCCTAAAAAATGAAATAAAATTAATTTGAAGTAATTGCAAATATAAATGGCTTAAAAATCATTCTACACTGTAATTTATTGTCAAAGGAACCCCCCATAAAATTTTATGTCAATTGGAGTTAATTTGACCATTCAAAAGGATTAATTAAGTGAAATTACATTTTTCGCATTAAAATAATTATAATAATTAAAATACAACCAAAAAAATCACCAAGTTGGTTTCGAGAGTTCCTTATGACGAGAGGAATCTATGAAAATAAAATTAGAATTAAAATAAATACTTCATTTTTTAGTTATTTTTTAGCATTTAAATAATTAAAAATTAATTAAAAATTGTAACAATTGCAAAATTATAAAAACACACTAAAATGTCACATTTGACTTTTTGATCATTTCAAACAAATTAAAATATTTTTTCCTAATTTTCTAAGTAAAGATACCAATTTTAAAGGCTTAAAAATGAATTTTCTCTTATTTTTCACTAAAATAATTCCAATAATTAAAATATAAGACAAAATAATATGAAATTTGTTTCTTTGGGTTCCTAAACTTAGAGAGATTTAACGAAAATATAAAACATAATTTTCTACTTAAATGATTTTTTATATTTAATTAATGCTTTAAACAAACAAATAAATTTAATAATTACATTAAATTTCTAAAAATAGTGAAAATTGGTCTAAGTGGTCATCTAACCTAGGTGAGCCTCCAATAAATTTCTTAAGGATAGAGATTTTGTTTTGGTTGAGTTATTAAATTTTCATTGAAAATCCCTATTTTTGCAATAAAAATAATTATAAAATTAAATAAATTCAGAAAAATCACATTTTCTCCTCTAAAGTTTTAATTGACCCATGAGTGTAGTAATATAAAATTTTCAAGTCATTTGAGTTCAATTTAATGAATTATAGGGTGTTAAGGTCTTAGGAGAAAAAATGATAATTTTGTAATTTAAGGCTTAATTAATATTTAGGCTTAAACAAAGAGCTAAATGGGCAATAAATAATCTTAATTGATATGTTTTGATGATTGAAATATGAAAGGGATAAATGGTAGCAACCAATCTCACTTTGATCTTATTAAAGATAAATTTTTAATTTCTCAAAGTTAATGAAATTTGGAGGAATATTTATATACAAAGATATTAAGGCGAGGGTTTGCTTTTGGAAGGTCATAACTCACTAATTTTAAACCTTAATTGATGGTGTATGATTCATGATAATGATTAAGAACATAAACATTTAAAATCCTTTTCTTAAAATTACTAATCTACCCTTTAAGCTCTTAAGGGCTTAGTAGTGAACTAGGCTTGATCAAAATTTTGTCTAATAAGGTTTAGAAAATAATATATAATTAATTTTAAACCTTTTACAATGCTACAAGCACATTCTTCAAAAATCAAACTAGCTAAGCTTCTTAATTAAGTGAATTTGCCCCCTAAAGACTTTCACTCACATAATTTTGAAATAAAATATCAAATGATAATTACCACCCCATCCTTAGGGTTGGTTAGAACATCAATTCATTGAGCATAAGGGTATGATAAATATGAGTTAATAAGCAACATAATGAGTTTGAACAAACTCGGGACTTTTCAAGGGATTGTGAGATATCAAGGGCCAGGTCCCTAGACCTTTCTCATGCTCTTTTGGATATCTTGAAGCATGATTAAACTCATTATGTCTTGCTTAAGAAACCATCTATACACTTGAGTAAATAGGACCTACTAAGATATGATATAGGATATGGTAGACATACCTCAGACCTATACTTTCTATTTTTCCTACCAGTATATTTTAATTCCTGCAAAATTATATATATATATATATATATATATATGCCTTGCAAGTACTGAACTTTCAGGTGGAGGAAAGAAAAAACTCGACAGTTATGATTTTATAGTTTACAGTACCTTCTTTTCCTACACTTTTTTTACTGTACTTTTCATGCATATAAACTTGCATGTTAAATAATAATGTCACCCTGCATGTTAAAATTGAAACTTTTAGGATAGCCACAAAACTTAAACTGAAACCAAAACTAAAATCAAACAAGCTAAAATTCACCACCATAGCATTTAAAATATAAGACAACTCAAAATTTAATCACAAATAAAATTAAAAAAAATTGCAACTAAATTAAAACATCTCTATCGGATGATCAAGAATCCCGCGGAGAAGGTAATCTACGGTTGCTAACTAGATTTCCCACGGTCTAAATGAAACTATGGAACTCATTAAGTTGAGTTTAGTAAATTCATTTGGACTAAGTGAATCCGAAAGAAAATAGTGGTGTCGGAATGAGGGAACCGTAGAATCCTAACCAGTGTCACTCTAATCAAATTTAACATCCCCCATAATATCTAAAGAATTATAACCTTAGGGAACACTCGATTTGACAACATAACTTGACACATTAGAAAATTTAAACTCATCACAGCGAGGAGTTTGGAGCTAGCATCATGGGTAACACTGCCATCTTCAACAGTAAAATATGTCTACACCAGCTAAACAAGTCCTTAGAATTAAACAATAATTCATAGGACTTCGAGGTTATTTGCTTGTGTGACATAAATCCTCAACATTTCTTTAGGGCTTTGTATGATCCTGCTATACAATATAATTCCTAACTCATTTTAGGATTTCGAGGTTATCGTTGTCACAACCTAAATCCTCACATCTTCCAGACTATTTATGTGATCATTTCACATGAATGTAAGCCCTAATTAATAAAATTTGCAAGATAAAACACTTAAATATTTCTCCTCTAAATTGAAGCCAAACAGTAGGGTAGCTTGGGAAGTCACTGAGGTTCTCCTCAGGATTTATGACGTCCCATAGTTCTTCTTCCTTTGAATTAAAAAATAAAATGTTCCAAATTTGAGTCATTTCCCTTTCACATCTCTTTATCCAATCTCTTTGAAAATTCATATCCCTTTGAAATTCTTGAAGATAATATCCTCTAATTTTTATCGAGAGTTTTCTTAGGTGACCTCGGTTATCTAGGATGTAATTAACTATAGGGGCTTGCCCTTATAGGAAGCTTTTCTGAACCCCGCTTAATATAAACCCTATTTAATTTTTCATATTAAATAGGGGAACTTGTCAACTTATAATAAAATGGTTTTGTAGACCAAACGGATGTCATATATTTCTTAGTTTATTTGATCGAGTCTCACCCTCAAGTCTTGTGTTTATCTTTTGGGATAGATATATAGCTAGAGGTGTAGTGCTCTTTCATCTAAACTTTGAAAGATATGGGATCAGTTTGATTTCATATTTTTCTAAAACTTTGAGTTTGAAATGTTAAAGCTAAGAGGCTGGTGGAAGGTAGGTATCATAGATGGGCGGCATATTTTTATACAATTAGCTAATGATGAGGACTATACTCATCTTTTCTCTAAAAGGTTCTTGTGGATTGAGAATAGTATGATAAAATTTAGAAAATGACCTTATAATTTTGATCCTAAAACTGAGTTGCCTATCATTCTAGTATGGATACGATTCCCAGGGCTTAAACTACATTTGTTCAATCACAAGATTCTCTTTTTGCTTGCTGCTGCTTATGGCAAAACCTTTGAAAATGAATCCAACCACTTTTTCTTTATCAAGACCATCTGAAGCACTTCTATTGGTTGAACGAGACATTACACAACCTTTTTATAATGAAATATGAATAGGATCGCAGCACCAAGGATATTAGCAACCTGTTGAATTAGAAAGGCACTCGCCCTACTACACTCATTATTCTATGTTTGGTCATCAAACCACTTTTTATTTTCGCTTGAATCCACAACTCAAAAAAACTCATAGAGAAACACATACTATTCCACCTGCTACTAACATTAATATTGAATCCCCTGAAGTCCCAATTAATGTTGAATCTAGGTTGATCCAATTGAAAATCATGTTATTATTAATGTCATCTCTTCCTTACAACCTCTAGGCACAGGAGCTACACATACTTTTGAGGAAGACAATCATCTACATATGATCACCAATGAATGTCATGAAGGTACTGATATCTTACATACTTGTAATGATATTAACCCTCAACAATTGCAGATGAATGAAGAAGTTGTGTTGGGTGAAAATTTAAATGAAAATGATACTAATGTGGCTTTGGAAGAGTCTGTAGATACAATGCTTGTGGAGCACAATACTGATATGGGACACCTCCCTTCTTCTAGCACTATGGTTCAGTCTCCTATAGTTGGAACTACTCTGATGTTATTGACATACATACTTCTTTATCTAATGCTAATATAACTTTGAAAAATGAGTGACCAGTGCAAAAGCATTATAGAAAAAAATGCTAAATGCAACATTGAGCCATCTAGACTTAATGCTGGTAACATTATACATGAAAGCATATATCACTCTGATGGGGAACAGTTGGTCAATCCTACTAGATCTTTTAGAAGGGTTAGATCACATCATCATGTTTAATAAAATGGTATGAAATATTAAGGGAGTGGCAGACCCTAACTCCCTTAATAGGCTCAAAAATTTTTGCAAGGTCCATAAATTACTCATTTTTGCTATTTTGGAACCTTTTGCTCAAGTTAATAAACATGAAATTCTTTATAAGTTCAAAGGTTATTGTTCACATTGCAATGTTAACAACAAAATCTAGCTTTCTTGGAAGCCCACAGTCACTCTTTCTATTTTAGATGAAGAGGAGCAATATATTCTTTCTTAAATTTCTTTTGAAGACTTTCAGGGATGGGGCACTTTTGTTTACTCTTGCTCTCATATTCATGAAAAAGATCAGATTTGGCATAAAATTGAGTCTATGAGAAACATCATACATGAGAATTGGTTTGTAGGTGGTGATTTCAATATGATCATGAAGCCTATGGAGAGAAAAGGGGGTGGTAGAGTTGAGCCTTCTCTTATTAACAGGTTTTCTAACTCTATTGCTAATGCAAGCCTTTATGACTTGGGATACTCTGGATCCCCTTACACTTGGAGGAGGGGTTTTCTTTATCAAAGATTGAATCAATTTTGGCTAACTCTACTTTTATAAATTATTTTACTATTGTGAAAGTTCAGCATTTGATTCATGTTACCTCGGATCATAATCTTATTTTGCTCACTTTGGATTTTATTGTTAAATCAACCATATCTCGTTTTAAATTTCTTAATGTTTGGACTTTTTCTGATACTTATCTTAATTTGGTTACTCAACTTTGGAAATTTGATGGAGTTGGGAATCCTTGGTTTGTTCTGTGGCAATTACATAAGAAGATGGCTGCTCACCTCACTAAATAGAATTACCAGGTTTTTAATAATGTTCATACTAAATTCAAGGATGCTCAATACAATGTTGATTCCTTGGAAGCATAACTTGAGGATTCTCCTCAATTGATGGACACTGTTGTCCAATCTCATCTTGTTTTAATGGATGTTATTACTTTAGAGGAAAACTTGCTTAAATAAAAGGCTAATGATTCTTCCTTTGTTGCAGGGGATAGAAATACTAAATATTTTCATGCCACCCTAAAACACAAAAGAAATATCAATAGCATTTTAAAAATTAAAAAGGGGGTTGGGAGTATTTTAACTAATATGGAAAGAGATTTGGGATAGTGTTGTTACATACTTCTTTGAGCTTTTTCAGTCATCTACACATACTATGCATGTTGAACCCACTTACTTTGTGGAGGAGTATAATTATATTAAAAAAAATTTTTTGACTTTTCCTCCAGATGAGCAGGAAATTCTGAATGCCTTCAAATCAAATTGCCCTAATAAAGCTCCTGACCCTGATGGTTTCTCTTCTGCATTTTACATTCATTCTTGGGAAGTTGTTAAGAAGGAGGTTATTCTTGCTATTCAAAATTTCTTTCTTTGAAATAACCCTGGTAAATATTTCACCTCTGCTTTGATTGTGCTTATCCTTAAAGGTAATGGTAAGATTTATTGGGAGAATTTCCGTACTCTTTCTCTCACCACTGTGATATCAAAAGTTATAAGTAAAATTATAGTTAATAGATTGCAACCTCATCTTATTCACATTATTGTTGATCAGTAGTCTGATATTACAGATAATATTCTCTTAGCAAAAGAGATGATTGAAGAGTTAGACAAAAAGTACAAGGGGGAAACATGGTCCTTAAGTTGGACATAAGGAAAGCTTTTGACACTATTAGTTAGGACTTCATCATTAATATTACGCAGGCTAAAAACTTTAAACATGATTTTTGTTCTCTCATTCAGAGGTGGCTTTCCAATAGTAGTTATAGTGTGATGGTTAATGGTAAATCTCATGGTTTCTTTTCGGCTAGCAGGGGTATTAAGCAAGGAGGCCCCCTCTCTCCCACTATTTTCATAATTGCCTTTGATTTCTTGTCTAGGCTTATTAATAAGCTGCATTATGAGCATCCTTACCTTCAATTTTCTCATAAATCTAAAATTGTGGTTAGTTGCCTTGCTTATGATGATGATGCTATATTGTTTTTAAATGCTAGCAAACATGGCATCAAAGCTACTATGTCTTTATTAAAGGATTTCCAAAATATTTTGGGTATGATGTTGAACTTGGCTAAGTGCTCCATTTATTTTGGTAAAGGTGATCCCTCATCTACTCATGCTTGGGCTTGTAATTTTATTTTTTTCAATATTTCTAAGCTTCCCATTAAGTATCAGAGGTAGAACTAAGCAAACACAAATGAATGAGGAGATAGAAAAAGTTAAGCTTAAGATCAATGACTGGAGAAATACATTCCTTTCTAATGGGGGTTGGATTAATTTGTTGAAAAGTGTCCTTTCCAAACTTCCACTCTACACTATGCTCTACACTATGCAAGTTCTCATGCAAGTTCTCAAAGCTAAAAAAAGTACTCAAAAGAATCTTGAAACTATTTTTAACAAGTTCTTGTGGATGGGATTTAGATCTTCTAAAAGTTGGACTTGTTGGCACTATACATGCAAGCATCTTCATGTTGGTGGGCTTGGCTTTAAGAATTTGAATCATACTATTGATATAAACATGTGTAAGATCTGGTTCAAATTTTGTTTGGGGGAGTCACTTTGGGCAAGGTTTATGCTTCATAAATACTGTAAAAATTCACATCCCACTACGGTCAATTAGAAAGTGGGGGACTCCAGGCTTTAGAAGTCTATAATTGTTGCTAGGGATGTTGCATCTCAATTCATGTTTTGGGACATTGGTGATGGTAATATTTCTTTTTGGAAAGATGATTGGGGCATCTTTATGCACTATACTTTACCTACTTTAGGTTATGATGCTAAGTTGTTAGTCTCAGATTGTTGGATTGGAGGTGATTGGAATTTAAATATGTTGAATTCTTTAATTGGTGATATTGCCCCTATTATTGCTACTATTCCCATTCAGGCTCAAGATAAAAATGTTCACCATTGGAAGTACCATTCTAGTGCATCTGTTACTAAAATGCTTTACTCAAATTTGCACTCTTTTACTCTTCGGAAATGACATTTTTACACTTGGTACAAATTTTTATCTCCTTCTATCTCATTTTTTCCTTGGAGATATTTTCATAAGTTACTTTCTCTTGATGATATAATTAAGATGAAAGGGTTAAAACTTGCCTCCTTTTGTTATAATTGTAAAAAAAGAGGGTGAATCATTTAAACACTTATTTTTTTACTGCTCTTTTGCTAAAGAGGTGTGGCAACATATTGGGTGCTACTTTGGCATTACTTGGCCCCCAAATCTGACCCTTAAAGATGCTATTAACACTTGGAAAGAGTTTGATTCAACCTTCATTAAGCACGTTATTTCCTTGACATTGTTTTATGGTTTATCTGGATGGCTATAAATAGTCAAAAAATATGAAACTTCTTGTCACTTTCCCTCTACTATTTCCACTTTTGTAGTGGATTATTTTAAGAAGGCTTGGAAGAATTCCATTGGATAGGATGCTTCTCCTAATGTGGGTAGGGGTAGGAAACCCATTTTAATTAAATGGGCACCACCCCCTCACGACAGGTTTAAATTTAATGTCGATGGAAGTTTTTCCAATGCCTATACGGGTATAGGAGGGCTTATCAGGGATGCATATGGTAAGTGTTGTGCTTTTTTTGCCTCTCCTTGTATTGCCAACTTATCTATAGAGGCTGAAACTATTGTTGTGCTTGCTGCTCTTCAAACTATTGCTTCACTAAATCTCAATGGCATAATTCTGGGAACAGACACTGAAACTCTATGTAACATGCTTTCGGTTAAGCTCAATCCACCATGGTATATCATACCTTGGTTAAGATGTATTAGGAATATTTTAGAGGGGAAACATCTAAATATTCATTACTCTTTCACCTATAGAGAGGGTAATAAATCTACGGATTGGCTTGCAAAATGGAGGGTGCAATGTGTTATTGTTGGAATTTCTCCTCCTCCTAGGTTGCTTAAGTTGATTAAAAGTGACTTGGCTGCTCCTTATGTTGGAGTTTAACCCAATTCCTCTACCCAATTCCTTTTTATTTTAATTTGATTCATGATTCATGGGACTGTCATTGGATATTTTGGAAGGCATTTTCTTTGTTTCCTCGCTCAGTTGGGATGAAAGTTCTTGCTGGCTGTGTGGACTGGTTTTGGTGCTAGTGGGGTGGTTCACATGAAACTTTTAATCATCTTTCTCTTCAGCCTCCTATACTTTTGGATAATGGTATCTATGCTTTTAAATTACCATGGATGTTTTCTTGCTCTGAAATATGGAAAGATGGCAATTTCATTTATTGGCTTGGGAAGTGTATACTAGGTTGCTTGGTTTTCAAATTTGACTTGGTTAATTGTTCTGAAGTAGGAAGTTCTAGCTCCACTGACTTTAATTTATCTGTTTCTTTATTAGCATTGTATATGGTTGTTGAAACTTGTTATGACATTGGTATTATTTGTCTAGGATAGTTCTATGAGTTAGAATTTAATTGGTGTTGTGGTTTCCTATACATTAACTGATCTATTTGGTTGCTGCTATGGGGGTTCTATTTCTCTTATTGGTTATAGCCTTATTACACTATTTCTGTTATGGTTGGTGAATGGCCAGAATTTTTGGATCACTTTGTTGAACACTATTTTGCATTCAAATGGTTGGTCTCTTATCCTTGATGATATTTCACGTTATAGCTTGATAACACTTTGGGAATTATGTCTTAGGGTGCAATTCCCTTTATGGGTTCATGGTTTCTCTGGGGTTTGAGAGGCTTCTCTTTGTGGCCACATGATAATTTTGCATAAATTTTTTTGTTCCTTATATTGTGTTTTCTGTATTATCGTGGCAAGGATTTACCTATATGATTGATGAAGAGTTTGATTTTAATGTCGATCCTATTGAACAATGCAATCTTGCTTTGTTCTTGCTCTCTTCTACTATTATTCACAAGAAGTTTTGGTACACATATGCTCTCTGCCCGGTTTGCCTTCTTTCGATTGGATGGATGTTGAACTTTGGATACTTGGATGATGTCAACTGTGTTGCAATTCTTTATTTGGGGTCTAATGTCAACAAAGCTATGATTTACACTGTTCTGCACACTGTTTTCTGGGTTTATGGTTGCGGCTACTGTATGTCAATGCAGATCCCTAATCGAGAGAATGCAAGATTCGCTTGATGCTATTTTTGGACTTTACATTTTTGTTTTAAAAATGTTCATAAATTTTTTGTGGTCTTATGTGGTTTGGTATAAATGTAATTTTTTGGTATACTTTTTCTATTGGTATATTTTTTGGGTTTATACATGTATTTTTTGTTTTTTTTTTGGCGTGGAGTTGTAATGTGGATAGTCGAACCCCTAGGATTTTTTTTTTTTTGTTTTAGATGGGGATCCACTATCTCTCCCCATTTTGTATCCTTTTAATTAATAATGCGTAAGGAGTCACGAGTTGCACTTTTAATTATATATATATATA